>NC_137014.1:26952165-26979665 GCF_032717465.1 Coenobita brevimanus | reverse complement strand
GAATTTCTATAACCGTCCCGCATTATACACTGGTTGTGTCCCTTCTCACTCTTACTATAGTTCGGCTGCTTTAGTACTGTCACTGTACTTTATACTTATGCAGCCACTTTCACTGTCACTATGGTTGACTCTCGTACAGTCCCTTTCACTTTCAATCGTGGGCAGAGAGATCACAATCACTATGGGGATATGGGGCAGGGGAGCAGGTCAACCAAGGAGGGGGCCGGCAGCTCACAGGTGGTGGACCAGTGTTGGCTGTGTCCCTTCAGGTGTCCTCTCTTTGAGGGACCATGGGACTATCCGTGGGGGTGTCGTCCTCCGAGATGGGCTGTGATCAGGCATGTTGAAGGGCCCCACGCTGGAGAGGCTTGGTATGGGGGTCTGGCCCTTGGGACTGGGGCCGAAGATTCTTTGAAGGTGCTCCTGTAGGCGCCCTGTGGGGGAAGGATGTCACTCCTCCTCCGGACTGGGGAGGTCACGTCCCAGGGTGCTGGGGGTGGTGTGGAAGGCCCGTCAACTGCAATCTCGCTACCATTGCTTCACCGTCAGGGTGGGGCTGCGGCGTTGCAGGCGGCAGGAGACCAACAGGCGTGGGTCTCCCTCTGGTAACAGCTGGATGGAGTGTAACCCTGGGGGCAAGATAGGTCCTCTCTACCAGTCCTGGATGGAAGGGTGCTCCTCCTGAAGCCTGTGTCAGGTGGGGGAGCTGAGGGTGGGACTTGCTCTGCCACCAGAGGGGCGGCTCGAACAGGGGTCTCCCTTGAGTAGTGAAGTCAAAGGGGGTGAGGGGCTTTTGAGGCACCCCTCCCTGGCATGGCTACCGGCTGTCACCGAGGTCCCTTGGGCAACGAGAGGAGAGTGGCTTCAGGCCATCCCTGTCCCATCGGTGTGGCAACTGGCCGTCACCAGGGCCCAACTTCCAGGGTCTCCCTCAGGCAGAGTCACAGGGGGTGAGTGGCTTTTGAGGCACCCCTCCCTGGCGTGGCTACCGGCCATCGCCGAGGTCCCTTGGGCAATGGGAGGAGGGTGGTTACAGGCCGACCCCTTCCCATCGGTGTGGCAGTTGGCCATCACAGGGGCCTGACTCCCTGACGGGACCGCAGATGAAGTGTGGCTGCCAGCCATCACCTGCCCTCAGGTGCGGCTACTGGCCATCACCAAAGTCCCGTATGAGGGGTGACGTGTAGGCAAAGAGCGGCTACTGGTCGTCCCATGCCTACTGGTGTGGCTGCCAGCCATCACTGGTGTCATGCCCCTCGAGGCAACTGCAGAAGGAGGGCGTACCGTTCTCTCCCCATTTGCAGCAACCGGCCATCAAGGGCACTGCAGGAGGGGTAAGCAGCACTAGGAGTGGCTACTGGCTGTCTCTTAAGGGTGCGGCTACTGGCCGTTGCTGTTGCATGGCTACAGGCCACTGCAGGGGCATGGCTACAGGCCGTTGCTTTAAGGGTGTGGGTACTGGCTGTCACTGGTGCACGGCTAATGGCCGTTGCAGGGGCACGGCTACAGGCCGTTGCTTTAAGGGTGCAGCTACCGTCCATCACTGGGGTGCTGCTCTGAACTAGGTTTCAAGCTCCAACTCGATCCTGATGCAGGCTGGGTCAGTGAAATGGCAATGCACCTGGACTGAGGTGTTCGCAGTGGGTGCACTCTGAGGAATAGGGGCGCGCGACTATATGAGACTTACATCCATATCGCACGGACGTCCCGCATGCTCTGTCTACCCCTCTGTTGTTGCCTTCTGAGGGTGTTGTGATGCCTTCTGTTGTCAATATTTCACCATCATCGTGGTGGGAAAAGTCACGTCCCCATGCTTGGAGGTAGTAGGTCTTGACGTTGGTGGTGTCGTTATCTGAGGTCAGGTGTTGGGGGAGGGTGATCCATTGGGTGGTTGCTCTATTTTTGCCGAAGTGTGGGGTGTAGGTTAGGTAGAGGGTGGAGGGCTGGAAAGAGGTGGAAGTATCTGGCGGAGGTGGTGTGGTCCGAGGACGTGGTGCTTCCTGCCACAGGCTGTGCCCAGGTGGCGCATCTGACTCTCATGGTAGGTGGTTGCTCCTCCAGTGGTCTCGGTTGAATGCTGGCGACATAGGTGGGGGTGGAGGTTTTATGCTGGGGAGAAACACAGGTGTTTTCCCCAGGGATAGGGGTGGAAGGAGATTTCAGCTGGGCTTGGTGTAGTCTGAGGGTGATTGGGGTGGTGTTGGCTGTGATTGAATCTGGTGGGGGAAGTAAGGTGGAGGGGGTGGGGGATGGGGTGGCGGTGTATCTGGCAGGAGGGCGTGAGAGGCAACCGGATTGGGTGATGGTGGCTTTTAGGGTGAGTGTGGGTGGTGAGGTAGGCGTGCAGCCACGTGGTACACTGGGTGGGCGTGGTGTGAGGGTTCGGGGTGGGGATTTGGGGTGGAAAGGGAAGGTGAGGTGATGTTGGGGGGTGGTGATGTAGAGGTGGGGGTGGTGGAGAAGGGTATATGGGCAGGTGGTGGTGTGGGTGTCATGGGCAGTCTTGGCATGCTGAGGCAGAGTGGCGGTGGCAGGGTGGCAGGAGAGGTGGTGGAGGTGCTGCCTTGTGGTGTTTTGACTGTTCATGGTGGGATGCTGTGCTGTGGGCAGCGTTGGGTGGTGGCATTAGGGGTGGGGGTTTGGGGGTGAGGGAGTGAGGTGAGATGGTGCCGGGGCGCAATGGGGTGGTGGTTGGGGGGGCAGAGGCAGAAGGGCGGGCATGTGGGTGCTCATGGGTGGTGGGTGATCTTTGTGTGTTTGGATGGTGTGAGGGTGGCGAGGATGGGAGGGAGGAGGAAGGGGTGATGTAGCAATCATTGGAGTCGGGGGGGGGGGGTCTGAGGCGGCAAGTGACGGTGAGGTGGTGCAGGGGGCTGGTGAGGTGGACTGGGGGGAGTTGGTGCTGCGGAACGGGTGCACATGGCGATTTCTGTATGTTCGTGGTGTGTTATGATATAATCTATGATCACTTGGTAAGAGTTAAGGACGTGGGTGATGGTGTAGGGGCCCATGAAGTAGGGGTACAGTTTGTGGGGAATTGGGAGCTTGGTAACCATCAAAGAATCACCTGGTTTGTAGGGGTTTGAGGGGGTGACATCGGGTTGGAGGTCCAGGCTGTTTTGCAGGTGGTGAAGGCACCGTTTGAGATGGTGGAGGGGGTCGGACGTGGGGGGGCGTGGTGGGAGGTCGTAGGTGTTGGCACAATGGCAGGAGAGGGGCCTCCCCAAAAATCCATTCATGAGGGGATATGCTTTCTTCTTGGGGGCAGGAGTTGATTCCCTACTGGACAATTTTAACAAGAAAGGCAATTGTCATATTTTCATCCTCTCGATTCTAGTCCGCACTTGGTTCATGCGAGTGCGGTGGCTCCTCTCACAAATTCCGTTCCCAGTGGCCAATATGGAGATGAGTGGGAGATGCGATAGCCAAATAGGCTGGCTAGCTCTTGCCAGATGTTGCTTGTAAACTCGAGGGCATTGTCCAAGTGCAGGGCCTGTGGAATTCCAAAATAGGGGAATATGTGACGGACGAGGGCGTCGGCCACGGTGACATTATGCCGCCCTTTGGTTGGGCATGCGATAAGGAATTTGGAATAAGTATCTACAAAGATGTTGATGTAATGGTACCCAGAGTGAGGGGGCAGGGGCCCCACTACATATACTGATAGCAACTGCCAAGGCTTGTGGGCAGTTGTGCTGCCTGATAGGCCAGCGGTGACGACCTTGCCTAATGCGCCGGCGCGGCGGGACTGGGTAACTTTCTTGGCTAGGTTGCTTGGGTGGGGGTCCAGTAGGTGTCATTGAACACCTGGAGGAGCTTTTTGATACCTAAGTGGATTCCATCATTGGCATGGATATGCCTCATGGTGTCTAAAGTGGAGTCATGGTCGAAGACGATGTGTCCCGAAGGGGTGAACAAATTGTTGCCCTGTCGATGGAGAGTGGCGAATAGGTGGGGCGGAATCTAGGGGGGGGGGGGCAGTCCTTGTCATGCCACCGTTGGAGGAGCTCAGGCTCTCATTGGATGGCACGGAGGGGCAGGCATAAGAGTGCATCAACGTTAGTGTGGAGCTTCCCAGGGCGGTAGGCGATCTCATGATTAAATTCCTCCAATGTCTCCCTCCATCTGATGAGCTAGGCATTGTGGGTGTCGGGTTGCTGCAGCCATTGGAGCGACAGGTGATCTGTGATGATGGTAACATTTGTTTCAGAAAGATAGGCCCGGAAATGCTCCAATGCCCAGTTGATGCCCAAACACTCTCACTTGGTCACGGCATAATTCTTCTCAGCCTGGTTAAGGGTGCGGCTGGCGCAGGCGATATGTTCTTGGACTTGGGCGAGGACGGTGCCGATCACGATCAGGGAGACGTCTGTGTATAGTCGGAAGGGCAGGGAGTAATCAGGGAAGGCTACGATGGGGGCAGTTATGAGTTTGTCTTACAGCTCCTGAAAGGCAGCACGTCATTAACTAGTCCAGGTAAAAGGTTCTCCCTTCTGGGTCAGATTGTGTAGGAGCTTGGCGATATTGGCAAATCCCTTCACGAACCGATGGTAGTACGAGGTGAGGCCCAGGAAGGTTCGGATCACGTGGACATCTCGTGGTAGGGGGAGCTTCTTAATAGCGCACAGCTTGTCAGGGTCAGGTGAAATGCCATCTTTCGAGACTATGTGTCCCAGGAAAGCAACAGTTCTGGCTACCAGGATGCACTTGAGAGGTCGGAGCTTAAGGCCAGCCTGATAAATTCGTAGAAAGACCTTCCCAAGGCGCTGAAGGTGATCGGCCCACGTTTTGCTAAAGATGATTACGTCATCTAAGTATGCCAGGCATATTTCCCAGGTGAGGCCACTCAGGACAGACTCCATCAGTCAGGTGAAGGTGGTAGGTGCGTTGTAGAATCTGAGGGGCAAGATGTTAAATTCATAATGCTTTCCATTGATAGTGGGAAACACAGTTATCCCTCTATCCTCGGGATGTATGGGGACCTGCCAATACCCAGATTGGAGGTCTAGGGTAGAGAACCAGGAAGCGCCATGCAGCGAGTAGAGGGAATCGTCAATTCTGGGCAGTGGGGTGGCATCTTTGATGGTAATGTCGTTAAGGCAACGGTAGTCCACACAGAATCGCATGGTGCCATCTTTCTTCTTGACGTGGACAACAGGAGAGGACCAGGGGCTGGTGGAGGGTGAAACAACACCAGCATCGAGCATTTCCTGGACCTCCTGGTCTTCATCTGCTCGTTGTTTCGGGTTCCTCTGTTGGGGTGGTTGGCGGATGGGTGGTCCTGTGGTGTGTATTTCGTGTGCCAGGTACGTGGTGTGGCCGATATCGGTAGGCCCTGACATGAAAAGGTCCTGAAAGTCCAGGAGTAGATGGCGGAGAGTGTTGGCTTGGTGAGGTGAGAAATGCTCGGGTATGGGGGATAGCAGGGTGGGGCAGAGAGGGGAGATGGGGGTGCATGGCTCTGTTTCTTCAATTTCTCCTACCGCAAGCCCCTTAGGTAGTGTGAGGGGAGTCGTAGTGATGTTAACGATGCAGACCGCTGCGATGTCGGGGGGGAGGAAGGTGGGGGATAGGAGGCAGACCAAGAGAGTTCCGGGAGGCAGCTCCGGGGAGAATAGGACAGATGATCCGGTGGGCCTGTTCAATGGCAGCCATGCTTTGTGGTGAGGGGGAATTGTGATGGTGGAGATGGTGGTAGCGGGGAAGGTGAGGCGAACGGGGGGATTGGGGGAGGGGGGCAGACAGGAGGGACGTGGTACTAGGGAGGGGTGTGGGAATGTCTGCAGGTGTACAGGGGTTGTGGGGGATTGGGATAGGTAACTGGTGGCTCCTGAAGCTGAAGTTGTCGCTTGTGGCAACTGATGGTTGTCCGTAGCTATTGCAGGAGGTCCAGTCCGAGATATTCATTGTAGGGGCGACAGACTGAGTTGGACACGATGAATTTGTGCTGGGTAGAGACTTTTTGGTGGGTGTCAGTGCGTATGGCCAGGGTTTCCCCACGGATGGGTAGGTGGCCATCCCCTGCATCCACGAGATGAGTCGACATAGGGAAAAGTGGGCCAAAAGCCGATTTGTGACGAGAGTAGAAGTGACTATAGAGGCACGATCTGGCCACTCCCGTATTGACCAAAAGGCTCGCTTTAACTCCATTGAGTTTCATCGTAGACCGGGGGGCGATATTACTGAGAGATGGCCCCCGCCACCGTGGGGAGGTACAGGGGCAGGCCTAAAAATCCAGCTGCTGTGGGATCTCCTCTTCTTCTGGCTCTGTTCCCCTGGGATTGGTATCTCCTGGTGGTGCAATGTCATCTTCAGGGCCCTCGTTTTCTAGTGAGGATACCTTGTGTCAGCCTGGTGGGTTAGATTTACATCGGGCTGCTTTAAGCTGCTCCCGGATATCATGGGGTGGGCACCTGTGGTTACAAGTGGAGAACTCCCAGGGATTGATTGTAATTAAATTCTGGTTCTCCTTATATGCTGCGTGCTAGTTGGTGGGGTGTGCCCTAGGTGAGGTTCACATAGGGTTGGTGTGGGTTGGTAGTGGCTGAGGCTTGCTAGGTGGGGCTGGTTTATTTGTGGGGAATTTACCCACTATGTTGATTTGTTGAGGGATGGAACAGGAGGTCAGGAGTCACCGTATTAGCTCGACGTCCCTGTCCAGATCTCCCGTAGGGTCGTGTATGGTGAAGTGTTCTTTGACCATACCGGGGAAAACTCTGAGCAGGGTGTTAAACGTGTGCTGCTCCCGGGTTTCCGTGTCAGCTTCTCAGTAAGCGGCGGTGACAAGCCACCTTGCCTAGATGAGAGTGTCGTCCAGGCTTCTGTCGTATGCTAGGCTGTCCAGTTGGGACAATGCCACCACTCTTCCTAGAAATGGTGTGATCGCTTCTACTACGATCTTGGTAAAATTCTCCCATGTTAGGTAGGGGACAACTTTGGGTGCAATACTGGGTGCTGCCTTGCCCAGAAGTGGTAGGGTGGTTGTGATTTTCTGTCTGTCATCCTCAAAGCCAATATCCAATGGACAAGTATGTGTTAATATCGTACTGCTCCTGATAAAATTTGGGCAATTGTACGTGTGGTTTGGTTGCCATTTTGCCGGTTTCCCTGTTTGCTCCTCTCTGTGTATGCTCGGGTCAAGATCCCACTGCTGCTACCAGAGTTATGCTAGGCATTTTCAGGGCAGCTTCCCGTCCTAATAACGCCCAAGGTATAGCTGGGTTCCCTTTCTAGACCGGAACTTAGACACAGTATGAGAGGAACAAGGCATAAAAATGCAGAGCAACAACCTTACACTTACATTACCAAATTCTGGATACAGGAAGCTAGACTTTGTCCAAAAGGCAAGAAACTGGAATGGACAGGTGTTTATAGGTATCTCGCAGGATACCAACAGACAGACAGTCACTGCACTTGAGGGAAGATGTGACTACACGTCACTCTAGGGATGCTTGTTCTTTAAAGAATTTCTATAACTGTCCTGCATTATACACTGGGTGTGTCCCTTCTCACTTTTACTATACTCATAGTTCGGCAGCTTTAGCACTGTCACTCTGCTTTATACTCATGCAGTCACTTTCACTTTCACTGTCACCGTGGTTGATGCTCATGCAGTCACTTTCACTTTCACTCACAGGCAGAGAGATCACAGTCACTATGGGGATATGGGGCAGGGGAGCAGGCCAACCACAGGAGGGGGGCGGCGGCTCACAGGTGGCGGCCCAGTGTCGGCTGCGCCCCTTCAGGTGTGCTCTCATCGAGGTGCCACGGGACTATCCGTGGGAGTCTTATCCTCTAGGATGGGCTGTGATCAGGCGTGCTGAAGGGCCCTGCACTGGAGGGGCTTGGTACGGGGGTCTGGCCCTCGAGACTGGGGCCGAAGATTCTTTGAAGGCGCTCCTGCAGGTGCCCAGTGCAGGAAGGGCGTTGCTCCTCCTCTGGACTGGAAAGGTCATGCCCTGGGGTGCTGGGGGTGGCATGGAGGGCCAGTCAGCTGCAGTCTCGCTCCCCCTGCTTAGCCGCCTTCAGGGTGGGGCTGTGGCATTGCCAGAGGCAGGAGTCTGACAGGCGTGGGTCTCCCTCTGGTGCCGGCTGGATGGAGTGTAACCCCGGAGGCAAGATGGGTCCTCTCCACCAGTCCTGGATGGAAGGGTGCTCCTCCTGGAGGCTGTCTCGGGCGGGGGAGCCGAGGGTGGGAGTTGCTCTGCCACCAGCAGGGCGTCTTGAACAAGGGTCTCCCTCAGGTAGTGAAGTCGAAGGGGGTGAGGGGCTTTTTAGGCGCCCCTCCCTGGTGCAGCTAGCAGCCGTCAACGAGGTCCCTTGGGCAACGGGAGGAGGGAGGCTACAGGCCGTCCCTGTCCCATTGGTGAGGCAGCTGGCCGTCACCAGGGCCCGACTTCCAGGGTCTCCCTCGGGTTGTGGAGTCACAGGGGGCAAAGGACTTTAGAGGAGCCCCTCCCTGGCATGGCTGCCGGCTGTTGCCGAGGTCCCTTGGGCAATGGGGGGAGGGCAGCTACAGGCCGTCCCTTTCCTGTCGGTGCAGCAGCTGGCCATCACCAGGGCCTGACTCCGTGACAAGACCGCAGACAAAGTGCGGCTGCCAGCCATCACCTGCCTGCGGGTGCAGCTACAAGCCGGTGCCGAAGTCCCATATGAGGGGCAATGTGTAGGCGAAGAGCAGCTGCTGGCCGTCCCTTTCCTACTGGTGTGGCTGCTGGTCGTCACTGGTGTCATGCCCCTCAAGGCAACTGCAGAAGGAGAGTGAGCATACCGTTCTCTCCCCACGTGCGGCAACCGGACATCAAGGGCTCTGCAGGGGTGGTGTGCAGCACTAGGAGCGGCTACTGGCTGTCTTTTTATGGCACGGCTACTGGCTGTCGCTGTTGCACGGCTACTGGCCATTGTAGGGGCATGGCTACAGGCCGTTGCTTTAAGGGTGTGGCTACCTGCCGTCACTGGTGCATGGCTACAGGCCGTTGCCTTAAGTGTACAGCTACCAGCCATCATTGGGGTGCTGCTTGAAGCTAGGTTTCTAGCTCCACCTTGATCCTGACGCAGGCTGAGTCGGTGAAAGAGTAAAGCACCTGGACTGAGGTGTTCACACTGGGTGCATTCCAGGGAATAGGGGCACGTGGCTATATGGGACTTACGTCCATGTCGCACAAACATCCCGCGTGCTCTGTTTACCCCTCTGTTTTCGCCTCCTGGAAGTGTCGTGATGCATTTTATTGTCGTCATTTGATATACAGTATATATATATATATATATATATATATATATATATATATATATATATATACATCGATATGTGAAAATTGTAATCCGGGAACAATGTCTGGAATGCAATTTAGATATGACAAGGAAACGAGGTTTCTAATGAAACTGTTCCACATTGGGAAAAAAGTATAGTAGTGTTCTTCAGAGAGCACTGGCTTATCGGCTTAGTCCATCTGGGTTAGTGCCGTCAAATTCTTCATATCTGAAAAACTTCCACCACACAAAGCCTGTCTCCCAGTATTCTTCCATCTTTTCGTTCTCCCTTCCTTTGTTGCACCCTCTACATGTGATTCTTTTATCCATTTCACCAGTCTTACTCTCCATGAATTCCACTGATCAGACCACTTCAGCACTCCTTGATCAGCTCATACAATATCTACGAGACTATTCTTCTCTCCACATATCCCCCTTACTTTCATCTCTAACCCGTTACACCACCATGCTGCGTTATTGTGCTCAGACAATTCGGTTCCAGCAAGCCACTTATATTATGTGTGCCATGTCATACATCTGGTAAAAATCAACCTATAAAACTATAATAAGATATTTGTAGACACTCAAATTCATTACAATGTTCAATTAACAGACTTGAATAGAACATTACATTATAGCACCAGGCAACTGAAACCATACGGCATTGTTGTGTGTAGTGGTAAGCAACATCAGAATTGGTTGAAAGATCGATAACCGTGGGATTATCACTAACATTAATAAAATAGTCATGTGCTTAGCCAGAATAGCCATACCGGTAGGTTTTGATGCCCGCCAGAGGAGAAAGACGTTTATAATTAAAATTTTAATCCCACTCCAATAAGATACTCACAGTATTTATGTTGCGCTACCAAGGTATACAGAATAGGCATACTTCTGTCTCCAGTATATATATATATATATATATCACCGAATGGGCCCACACTCCCGACTTTACGGAAGGTGAGTCAGCGCTCTACGGACTGAGCTAAGATTGCAATAATAGCAATACCTGAATCTCTCAACATACAGTACTAGGAGCATTTGGTAATCCGCAACAATATAATATGAAGAATGAAAAGTGAGCCTGTAGATCATACACAGTTTATTGATGTGTTTACTAATGAGTCCATCCTCCCTCCTGCACAATAACCTCACGGAGTCTATCAGGCATGCTGGAGACATTTTTCACAATGTGCGGCTTTCCCCGTAGAGATTCCCGTTCTAGCCGTATATGTTCCATCCACTGCTCGGCTGTCCTCTCTCTTTCTAGCTCCCATGTGTTGACCACATTTGTCCGGATACCTAAAATGCAGTGCAGTAGTACCATGGGCGACACAACACCCCCAGAAGGAGCCTACAGGGGAGCAAAAACAGCGCAACTGGACTCCGAGTGACAGGGACATAAGTCCGTCCAGGCCACGCACCCCTATGACCCGGAGCTCGCCCGCCGCCACCATAGCAGGAAAGTGAGACTACCTTCCGGGCGAGCTGACCACCGACAACCACGGGGTGTAGCTATTACTCTAGCTCCAGTCAGCACCCCTGACATGGCTGGTAGCTGCTCAACCCTCCTACAGGAGATGGTCTGCAGCTGCTCTGGAGGTAACAAGAAGATGGCTGGTAGCCACTCTCACCTACATCAGGAGATGGCCAGAAGCCACTCTGAAGGTATCCTAAACGAGGCGGTCGGGAACCGCTCGATCCTCCTACAGGAGACGGCCTGCATCCGTTCCGGAGGTAACGAGGAGACAGTCAGTAGCCGCTTCCGTCCTCGTCAGAAGATGGCTGGTAGCTGCTCCCGCCTTCGTCAAGAGATGGCCGGTAGCCGCTCTGAAGGTGCCCTAAACGAGATGGCCGGTAGCCGCTCGACCCTCCTACAGGAGACGGCCTGCAGCTGCTCCGGAGGTAACGAGGAGACAGCCGGTAGCCGCTTTGAAGGTGCCCCTCAAGAGACAGCCGGTAGCTGCTCGACTCTCCTACAGGAGAAGGCCTGCATACGCTCCGGAGGTAATGAGGAGACGGCCAATAGCCACTCTGAAGGTGCCCTAAACGAGATAGCCAGTAGCTGCTCGACCCTCCTACAGGAGACGGCCTGCAACCGCTCCAGAGGTAACAAGGAGACAGCTGGTAGCCACTCTGAAGGTGCCCCTCAAGAGACGGCCTGTAGCCGATTGACCCTCCTACAGGAGACAGCCTGCAGCCGCTCCCTCCTTCATCATGAGACAGCCAGTAGCCACTCCAAAGGTGCCCTTGAGTCGCCCTGTAGCCGCGCCCCTAGAAGGCCACGGCCAGTAGCTAGGCCCCATGGCAGGAGACGGCCGGTAGCCATTCCTCCATCAGGTGCTGACTCCTGTCCACGAAACTATGACTAGGAGGGAGACCCCAGCCTGGAGGAGTATTGGAGAGGCCCTGTAACTACCACTGGGCTCTTCTCACTGCAGCCGGTTCCTGAGAGGACACGCCTGATGGACCCCGATGGAGGCCGATGCCGCAGCCCACTCCTGACGGCATCTCCAACCACCGGGGACCACAGCCCCCAGGACCTCCAGACCACCCCCAGGACCCCCAGGCAGGACATCTCTTACCACGATACCGAAAATCTTCATCCTCTGTCAGGTGCCTGAGCGAGAGGTTCAGGCAGCTGTTCGGCCCCAGCCCTGAGGACCAGACTCCCGCCCCAAGCCCTGAAAGTACGGGACCCTTCACCACCAGCAGCCCCGGATGAGAGAGGACTCCCCTACACGTGATCCCGTGGCCCCTGAATATGGAGGCCCCTGGCGGAACTCAGCCCCATCAGTAGTATGACTGAGTCATCTCCACTGCCCTTGTACCTGACCGCCAGTACGCCCAGTCCTGACAGTGAGTGACATTGAAAGCACAGTGTCTGTGAAAGAGTGAAGTAAGGGCAGAGCAGTGACTTATCAAAATATGGAAAGTCAGTGTGCAAAGCATCAGTAATAATATAAAAGAAAGGTGGAATAAGTAAGGTAACAGTGAAACAGTGAACATGGCAAGGCAGTGAAATAAGGATCTGTCTCAGTGAACACACTACCATATGAGTATAGTGACAAAGCCTAACATTAAGATCATAAGGAGGCCCCAGTGCAAGAGTAATAATTAACGACCCGACCGACAAACCCGTTAGCCTGACAACACTGAAAATAGTGTCACCAACACCAACACTATACAGAACAAAGACTTTCCCAAAATAATAGCGTTTAGCTTCTCTGCCCTAAGTGCTATTCACCTTACCCGATCGTGCCCTAAGTAGTATCCTGTGCGATACTAACACCCAATATCTAGGCCTTAGAATTATAACTGTTCAGGATAACTGTATTGGTGACATCTGTCCGTTCCACTGAAGAATTTAGCAATACACAGTGCTAGGCAGGTGCGCAAACACTTGCGCAAAGAGCAATTGCGCACCCTTGCACTCCGGTGATATCATTTCTGCATTGCGCACTGCGCAAGACCATGCGCAATTTTGAGCTTGTGCACATGAAAAGGCAGGTGTGCAAGCACAAACTTAGTAGCGCTTGCACAACTAAATTTGCGCTTGCGTACTTGCCTTGCGCACCTGCCCTGTGGATTGAGCACTGCGCAATCCAAGGGACACGTGGTTTTCCAGGGGACACGTGGTCTTGGGAGCTTCCCACATGACTGGACAATGGATGGGGGAGGCTGGGGCAGGTCGCGAGGGTGGGTTGAACTTGGGAGGGAAGGGGGTAGTAGCTTTTCTTAATATGCTTCAACAGAGATAATGTATTTTTAATATTTTTTAAATTATTATTATTAGTAAATAATAATAAATATACATTATTTATTAAGATTAGCATATGCAATTCCTTACAAAAACCATTAAAACATATTATTTTAATCAAATATCCACAGCTTAATAAATTATTAGGCTGTGGATATTTGATTTAAATACTCTGTTTTCATGATTTTTTTATTTTTTGTACCGAATTACATATGCTATTATATTGAATTATTAAATAAATTGTCTTGTCGAGACATGAGAGAGAGATAAAGAGCATTATTCTGTGTGTGTGTGTGTGTGTGTGTGTGTGTGTGTGTGTGTGTGAGAGAGAGAGAGAGAGAGAGAGAGAGAGAGAGAGAGAGAGAGAATAAATACGGGAATTGCAAAGGAGCGTCCCTATGAGTGAGGAGATAAGGCATAAACTTCGTCCCTCTTCTCTCTCTTATTCTCCATTCCTTCCCTCCTCTCTCTTATTCTCCATTCCCTCCCTCCTCTGCCGGAGAGAGAGAGAGAGAGAGAGAGAGAGAGAGTTGATGATACAATAATCACGTGATCTTTACCAATGCCTTGGTAAATACAGGCTGTTTTTCCTGGACAATGACCTACTGTACCTCAGTCACCGCGGGTGGTGGGCAGGTTGCTAATTTAGTAATTTATTTAATTATACCAATATATATCTTACAGTAATTCCCACAAATATATGCAAATGATTTGCACTAGCGCTTTGCGACATTGCACAAGCTAAATATTAGATTGCGCACTTGCGCAAATTACAAATAGAAAATCATAATAATAAATAATAATAACTAGGTATGCTATTTTATTTGAATATCTCAATATTTTTCAGTAATTCCTAAAAATATATGCAAATAGTTTGCGCTTGTGCTTTGCGATATTGTGCAAGCTAAATATTTGTCAGATTGCTCATTTGCGCTTGCGCGAGGTAGTGAACTGTGGATTGCGCTTTGCACTTGCGCAAGGTCCTTCTTCATTTGCGTTGCCCACCACTGGCAATACACATGTAAAGTTGTTGCCTTGAGTTTTTGTGTCCTGCCTCTCTCTTATTTGTCTAAGCTCTGGTCTAGAAAGAGAACCCAGCTACACACTAGGCGTTAGATGGATGGGAAGCCAACCCTATAACACCTAGCATTATACTGGTGGACAGCGGTGGTTCTTGACCCAGGCATACGAGAGGGGTAATCAGGAAATACCGGCAAAATGGCAACCAAACCACATGTGCAATTGCCTAAATTCAACCCCGAACAGTATGATGTTCACACATATCTGGCAATTACTAAACCTTTGCTAGATATTGGGTTCGAGGATGACAAGCAAAAAATCGCAGTTACACTCCCACCACTTGGCAAAGCATCAGCCAGTATCGCACCTAAGATCGTCCCGGGGCCCACCTGACATAATTTCACGAAACTTGTGATTCAGGCCATCACTCCATCACTAAGTAAAGTGGTGGTGCTATCCCCATTGGATAGCCTAACCTTTGATGGCAATTTGGATGACACCCTAACGGAGGCCAGACACCTGGTCGCTGCTGCCTACCCGGAGGCAGATTATGAAACCTGAGAGCAACACACCTGTAATACTCTCCTTAGAGTGCTCCCCAGCAGAGACATGCATAAGGATATCCAAATGATACACCGCCTCCTGACCTCCCGCCCTACACCACAGCAAATCAACGTGGTGAAAAAGTTCCCAACAAACATCCCGGCTCCCCCAGTCAAGCCACATCCGCCTATGCCACTCACCAGCCCCACCCCAGCACCCAGCCTGCCTAAGGTGCACCCCACCCACCGGCACCCCAGTTACAAGGAGAATCCCAACCTCATTCTGCTGAATCCCTGGGAGTTCTCTGCTTGCAGCTCCATGTGCCCACTGCATGATATCAAGGACCAATTAAAAGCTGCCAGGTGAAAAACCACCCCTCCAAGCCGACATAAAGTCTCCTCTTTGGAGAAAGAGGAACCAGAGGACAAACCCGCACACACAGAGAAGACCGAATCCAGGGAACAGGAGCCGGAGTAAGAAGGAGGCCCCCGGCAGTTGGATTTTTAGGACCCTCCCACGGTGGTGGGGGCCATTTCCCCCAAATACCACCCCCAAGTTTACCACAAGATGAAGCTGAACGGGGTGAAAGCCAGACTTCCGGTCAACACGGGAGCAGCCAGATCCTACCTGTATAGCCACTACTTCTCCTGTCACAAGTCGACCTTCGGCCCACTATTCCTGATGACTACCTCTCTTGTGGACGCGGGGAATGGCCCCCTGCCGATCCATGGGGAAACACGGGCCCTGCGTGTCGACACTCATCAGCCGGCATCGACACAGCATGAGTTCATCATATTCGACTCCTCCTGCCGCAATTGCGACGGGTATCTGGGGCTGGACCTGCTACAGAAGTTAGGAGCCACCATTGATTGCCACAACAGACAGCTCCAGTTCCAGATATCACCCAACCCCAGCCCCCCTCCCACTCGGGCTGTCTGCACCTGCATGCCCCGGCCCTTGCCGGAGGACTTCATGCCCCCCCTTCTCCCCCCCCTAATCTCACTTCCCTCTCCCCCTCCCCCCCTCCTTCCCCGCCACCATTTCCTCCGCTGTCACCATTCCCCCCCATCACAAAGCCTGGGTGCCCATAAACCGCCCCTCAGGTACATCCATCCTGTTCTCCCCACTCTTGCCACCCAGAACCCTCTCGGCCTGCCTCCTGCTCCCAACCTTCCTTCCCCCTCATTACACAGCAGTTCAAATTGCCAACCTTGCCCCCTTGCCCCTCACCCTCCCTAAAGGGCTCATAACTGGGGAGATGGAGGATGCCGAGTCCTGTGCCCCCTCCCCCTCCCCCACCCCCTCTGCCCCCCATTCCCGACCATCTCTCCGCCCACCAGTCAGACACCCTCCGCCACCTCCTCCTGGATTTCCAAGATCTCTTCGCAGCAGGACCCGCCGATATTGTACATACCACCTACCTGGCTCACGAGATCCACACAACGGGCCCACCAATCTGACAGCCATCCTGGTGGAAGAACCCCAAACAGCGGGAAGAGGAAGACTGCCAGGTTCAGGAGATGATTGAAGCTGGAGTCGTCTCCCTCTCCACCAACCCCTGGTCTTCCCCCATCGTCCTCGTGAAGAAGAAGGATAGCATGATGTGGCTCTGCATTGATTACTGCCGGCTTAACAACATAACCACCAAGGACGCTACTCCACTCCCGTGCATAGACAACTCCCTAAATTCCCTGTATGGTGCCTCCTGGTTCTCCACCCTCAACCTCCAGTCGGGATATTGGCAGGTCCCAGTGACACCTGAGGACAAAGGCAAAATTGCTTTCTCGATCAGCAACGGGACACATTATGAATTTAATGTTTTACCCTTCGGCCTCTGTAATGCCCCCGCCACCTTCTCAAGACTAATGGAATCTGTCCTCAGTGGCCTCGCATGGGAAATCTTTCTAGCCTACTTGGATGATGTTATTGTTTTCAGCAAGACCTGGGCCGACCACCTTCAGCGCCTTCACCGGGTTTTCACCCAAATCCGACAGGCAGACCTCAAAATCTGGCCCTCCAAGTGCGTCCTGGCCACCAGAACCATCTCATTCCTGGGACAACCCAGACAAGCTCCACACTATAGGGGATATACCCCCACCACAAGACGTTCAGGGAATTCGAGCCTTCCTCCGCCTAACATCCTATTATCGACGTTTTGTGAAAACGTTCGTTCACATTGCCAAGCCACCCCATGATCTGACCCGTAAGGGAGAACTGTTCGTCTGGACGGACAAGAGACGAGCCGCCTTCCAACAACTTGAGGACAAGCTCGTTTCTGCCCCAGTCATGGCCTTCCCCGACTATGCCCTCCCATTCCGGCTCTACACCAACGTTTCCCTGATTGCAATCGGTGCTGTGCTGGCCCAAGTTCAAGAGGGCCGCGAGCACATCATCGCCTGCACAAGCCATACTCTCAATCAGACAGAGAAAGTGCCTGGGCATCATCTGGGCACTCAAACACTTCCGGGCATACCTATCAGGAACTCAAGTTACTATCATCACTGATCACCAGTCCTTCCAATGGCTGCGGCAGTCTGACACCCACAACACCCAGCTCATAAGATGGCGCAAACCTTGGAGAAGTTCAACTATGAAATCTTGTACCACCCCGGCAAACTCCACACTAGCGCAGATGCTCTCTCCCTGCTCCCCATCAATGCCGTCCAGCCAGAACCAGAACTCCTCCAACAGTGGCATCGTAAGGAACAACTCCCCTGGATCCCCCAGCATCTCTTCAAGAACCTATATTGCCAGGGCAACCACCTGCTCACTCCGTCCGGGCATATCGTCCTGGCCCCTGACACTGCCTTTGATGCCCTCCGACACCTGCCTACCCACAATGGCATTCACCTGGGCACGAAAAAACTCCTGCAGGTCTCTAACGACACCTACTAGGCACCCAATCCCTCCACCCTAGCCAAGGAGACTATCCAATCTTGCTGAGCATGAGCCCTGGGTAAGGACATCACCTGCACAACTGGCCCATCAGGGTGCATTACCGCCCACAAACCTTGGCAGCTGTTGGTGATTGGCATAGTGGGTCCTCTACTCCCAAAATCAGGCTATCGGTACATGATCACATTCGTTGATATGTATTCCAAATTCGTCATAGCCTGCCCAGTGAAAGAACACCATGCTGTCACAGCAGCTGATGCCCTGACTCAGCATGTTTCCATACTTTGGTATCCCACAGGCAATCCACTCCAATAACACACCAGAGTTCACCGCAAAATCTGGGAGGAGCTAGCCCACATATTCGGCTACAACATCTTGCACTCGTCCCCTTACTGGCCCCAAGGAAATGCCATTTGCAAATAAAGCCACCATACGCTAATGAATCAACTCCGTACCTGGAGAGAAACCACCAAAGATGACGATTGACCCATCCATGTAAAAATCGTGCAATGGGGCATAAAGTCTGGCCTCAGGAGGACGGAATTTCACCATACAAGCGAGTGTTTGGGGAAACACCTCAACTCCGTACCTGGAGAGAAACCACCAAAGATAACGACTGACCCACCCATGTAAAAATCGTGCAATGGGGCATAAACTCTGGCCCTCAGGAGGACAGAATTTCATTGTACAAGCGAGTGTTTGGGGAAACACCTCTCCTCCTACCCCTCCAGCGACACCTACAGCCTCCCACCTGTACTCCCACCTCTGACCCACTACACCATCTCAAACGGCAGCTAACCCACCTTCAAAACAACCTGGACCTCCGCCACGACACCGCCTCCAACCCCTACAAGCCAGGCGACACTTATGATAGCGCAGCTCCCCACACCCCACAAGCTCGTGCTGCACTTCATGGGGCCCCATACCATCATTTGCGTCCCTAACCCCTACCAGGTGACAGTCGAATATCATGGCACTTCTCACACTTTCAGAAACCGTCACGTACACCCTTTTCACGCTCCCCCCTCCTCCGACCCTGCCCCGCACCCCACCCCACCCACTACCTCCACTCCGCTTCCCTCTACCTCCGATTACTGTTACATCTCCCTCTTGCCATCTCTCTCTCTCTCTCTCTCTCCCCTTCCCCTGCCGCCTCCACCTCACCCTTAGCCACAACGCCTCACACCTCACCTGACAGCTCACCAACACCACCAACTTCTGATCTCTCCCCCACCTCCTCGCCCCCAACCACCCCGTCCCCCATGCCCAGCACCACATGCCCCGCCCACATGCCCACACCTCCTCCACCCACCACACCCCCGCCCCAACCACCGCCCACCCTTAGCCCCAAATCTACCTGTCCGCTGTTTGTACACTTATGATTACTAATCTCTGACCAGGAACGCGTGGCGGGCAGTGTTATGACCACACACGAGCCACGCATTCGAACACAGCCTCCGCACTAGTGGGCGGGGCAAAGAACTGTAACCAGGTGATCTGAAGCGTACTACTCATATCATTGATATTACCATATTCTTATGGTTTCTCCTCCATAATATAATAATCTGTGTTTATTGACGGGCCGAATTTTTTCAATCAGTCTGCAATTTAGCAATTTCCAAGCAGTAAAATAACATGTGCCACTATATGTGGGTACTGTCATCATATATACCGTAATAATTATTTATGAATTAGCGGCATTAACTGGCTCACATTTTGACCAGAGGGAGCATGCAGCTAACACGTCGCGTAGGAATAGGGCAACCATTCACACTGGATGGCAACAGCATAGATATAAATAAGACTAGATGCCGCATAGTCCATTCTTCAGTACAGCGGCTATGCGTCTTTGCGGCCGCTATGTTCGAGCGGCCAAACATGTAATAGTGGGGCTTTTGTTTTAGAGCGAATTCAGACTATAAAAATGAATGTTGTTGTTGTTGTTGTGGTGGTGGTGGTTATTGTTGTGGTGGTGGTGATGGCAGTTATTGTAGTGGTAGTGGTGGTTGTTGCTGTGGTGGTGGTGGTGGTGGTGGTGGTTTTTGTTGTTGTTGTGTTGGTGGTGGTGGTGGTTTTTGTTGTTGTTGTGTTGGTGGTGGTGGTGGTTTTTGTTGCTGTTGTGGTGGTGGTGGTTATTGTTGTTGTTGTTGTGTTGGTGGTGGTTTATGTTGTTGTTGTGGTGGTGGTGGTTATTGTGTTGGTGGTGGTGGTGGTGGTTGTCGTGTTAATTGTGGTTGTTGTTGTTAGTGGTGGTTGTCGTGTTAATTGTGGTTGTTGTGTTAGTGGTGGTTGTTGTGGTGGTGGTTGTTGTGGTGGTGGTTGTTGTGGTGGTGGTTGTTGTGGTGGTGGTTGTTGTGGTGGTGGTTGTTGTGGTGGTGGTTGTTGTGGTGGTGGTTGTTGTGGTGGTGGTTGTTGTGGTGGTGGTTGTTGTGGTGGTGGTTGTTGTTGTGGTGGTGGTGGTTGTTGTGATGGTGGTTATAATGGTGGCTGTTGTGGTGGTGATTGTGGTTGTTGTTGTTGTTGTGGTGCTGCTTGTAGTGGTGGTGGCGGTGAATGCTGTAGTTGTTGTGGTGGTGGTTGTTGTGGTGGTCATTGTTGTGATGGTGGTTATAGTTGTTGCTGTTGTTGTTGTTGTGGTGGTGGTGGTTGTGGTGATGGTTGTAGTGGTGGTTTTGGTTGTTGTGGTGATGTTTTTTGTGGTTGTTGTCGTTCTTGCTGTTGTGGTTGCACTGGTGGTGGTTGTTGTTGTTGTGGTGGTGGATGTTGTTGTGATGGTGGTGGTTGTTGTAGTGGTGGTTATTGTTGTGGTGATTGATGTTGTGGTTGTTGCTATGGTGGTTATTGTGGCTGCTGTTGTTGTGATGGTGGTTGTTGTGGTGATGGTTGTTGTTGTGGTGGTTACCGTTGTGGTGATTCTAGTTGTGGTTGTTGTTGTGGTTGTTACTGTGATGTTTTTTTTGTGATGGTGGTTGTTGTTGTGGTGGTGGTTATTGTTGAAGAGATTGTTGTTGCTGTGGTGGTTATTGTTGTGGTTGTTGTTGTGATGGTGGTTGTTGTGGTGGTGGGTTTTGTAGTGATGGTGGTTGTTGTGATGGTGGTGGTGTTTTTGTGATTGTTTTTGTGGTTGTTGTTGTGGTGATGCTTATTGTTGTGGTGGTTATTGTTGTGGTGGTGGTTATTGTTGTGGTGGTGGTAATTGTTGTGGTGGTGGTAATTGTTGTGGTGGTGGTAATTGTTGTGGTGGTGGTTATTGTTGTGGTGGTGGTTGTGATGGTGGTGGTGGTGGTGGTGACTGTTGTTCTTGTGGTGGCTGTTGTTGTGGTGGTGGTTTTTGTTGTGGTGGTGGTTTTTGCTGTGGTGGTGGTTGTTGTAGTGATGGTGGTTGTTGTGGTGGTGTTTTTTTTTTTTTGGTTGTTGTTGTGGTGGTGGTTATTGTTGTGATGGTGTTGGTTGATGTCTGGTGGTTGTGGTGATAGTGATGGTTGTTGTTGTGGTGATGGTTGTTGTTGTGATGGTGGTGGTTGTTTTTGTGATGGTGGTGGTTGTTTTTGTGATGGTGGTTGTTGCTGTTGTGGTGGTGATTGTTGTTTTGGTGGTGATTGTTGTTATGGTGGTGGATGTGGATGTTGTTGATGTGGTGGTGGTGGTTGTGGTGGTGGATGTAGAGCTGGTGGTAGTGATTGTTGTTGGTGGGATGGTGGTGGTGGGATGGTGGTGGTGGGATGGTGGTGGTGGTTGTGGTGGTGGCTGTGATGGTTGTTATGGTGGTGGCTGTTGTTGTCCACCATCCTCCTTTCGGAGGATAGAGAAGCAGCTGAGGGACGTTTTGCATAACCAGACAGTTGAGCCGCTCATGCTATCGGTGTAACCATAGATATAATCCGACGCTTTCTACACCCAAAAACAGCACAGTGCTGTTGCATTTCTAGGTAAATACTGGTCAGCTTTGATCATCGTCAGGAACACGACATCGTCTGCCTCGACCGTTCCAAGATGGCGGCCGCGCAGACGCATCTAAAGTAGTGTCATTTGGCATCTAGGCTTATTTGTATCTATGGACAACGCGGCCTGTTATCTCTGGAGAAAAACATTCAGTTCAAAGTAGTAGTAATAGTAAATTTTTGTCAATGATAAAGGTATTATAAAGCATTCTTACTTAGAATATGTAGTGTGAATGCCGGCTGCTTGGCAATCGTGGATATTTCTCTGCTATCACCTACCAACAGCTCGGTTAAAGGCTCGCCTCAAGAAATAGGTCAGTGAAATAATAAACAGATTAATAAAACACAGTATGATATTCAAATATCACGCACTAATTATAGACTAAAAATAACAACTGTGACCAAATTTGTCTCTTTTTTACCATGCATATATTACTTGAGAAAGTAATATAATACTGTATATGAAACAAAAGTGCTTCATTGATGCTTAGAAAATTGTTCATTGAAGCACTAAACCTTTCTGAAACGATGGTGGAGTGTGTCTGACTGTGTAGCCTACGCCTGGCCACGACTTTGGCTAACTCTCTGGTCAGAGATTAGTGATCACGAGTGTACATGCCCCCTCGACCCTGCCTGCCCCATCCCTCACATCTAACTCCACCTGCACTGCCCACGCACTTACTACACCACCACCCACTGGGCCTACACCCCACTCAACACTCCATGCCACCCCCTCTCCTACCACCCCATGGCCGCCCTCGCACACCTCACACACACGCCGACACTGCACATCCACATCACCGCCCACACCCATCCTGAAAACTATCATCACACGCTCCAGCCGCTTCTACCGCCAACCCGCCCGATACACCAACACTCCCACCCCACCCACCTTGCTGCAAAATCATCTCACATTCACGCTACACCAAGCCCAAATCCCAGCCACCTACACTCCCCAGAGACATCGTGTCGCATCACTCCGGCATAAAACCCCACACTCGCTGTCCATCTCCAGCATTCAGCACAGCCCTGCACAGAAGACAACACCTACCACCATGAGGATTCGCCGAGCCGTATGGGCACCGCCCTTTGGACGAAAACAACTAGTCCGTGGACCCCGCCACCTCCTCCACTCCTCCACCGACCGATTCACCCTCTTCATCACTTGTGACACTTAGCTAGATGAGAATCCTGCCAACACAGCCTGGCACGCCCTCCTCCAACACCTACAGCCAGTCTATCACACCTACGACACCAAAGTTTACCACCTCCAGTCACAGGGACGTGACTTTTTCCCAGAAGATGGTGGTAAAATGCAGTGCAGAAGTACAGAGGACAACCCAACATTCCCAGAAGGGGCCTACAGGGGAGCAAATACAGTGCAACTGGACTCTGGGCGACAGGGACATAAGTCCACCTGGGCCGCGCACTCCTATGACCAAGAGCTCGCCCACCGCCACCATAGCAGGAAAGCGAGACTACCTTCCGGGCAAGCTGACCACCGTCAACCACGGGGTGGGGCTATTACTCTAGCTCCAGTTAGCACCCCTGAGATGGCCAGTAGCAGCTCAACCCTCCTACAAGAGACGGCGTGCAGCCGCTACGGAGGTAACAAGGAGACAGCTGGTAGCCACTCCCACCTTCGTTAGGAGACGGCCAGAAGCCACTCTGAAGATGCCCTAAATGAGACGGCCGGTAGCCACTCGACCGTCCTACAGGAGATGGCCTGCAGCCACTCCGGAGGTAACGAGGAGACAGCCGGTAGTCGCTCTGAAGGTGCCCCTCAAGAGACAGCCAGTAGGAGCTCTGAAGGTGCCTCTCAAGAGACGGCCGGTAGCTGCTGTGAAGGTGGCCCTCAAAAGACGGCTGGTAGCCGCTCTGAAGGTGCCCCTCAAGAGACGGCCGGTAGCCATCGACCCTCCTACAGGAGATGGCCTGCAGCCACTACGGAGGTAACAAGGAGATGTCTGGTAGCTGCTCCCGCCTTCGTCAGGAGACGGCTGGTAGCTGCTCCCGCCTTCGTCAGGAGATGGCTGGTAGCTGCTCTGAAGGTGCCCCTCAAGAGTCGGCCTGTAGCTGCTCGACCCTCCTACAGGAGATGGCCTGTAGCTGCTCGACCCTGCTAAAGGAGACGGCCTGCAGCCACTCCGGAGGTAATGAGGAGAAGGCCAGTAGCCGCTCCTGCCTTCGTTAGGAGACGGCTGGTAGCCGCTCTGAAGGTGTCCTTGAGTCGGCCTGTAACCGCTCCCTTCCCCAGGCCACGGCCAGTAGCCAGGCCTTAGCGACAGCTGGTTGCTGCGCACCTAGAAGGCCACGGCCAGTAGCCAGGCCCTATGGCAGGAGACGGCCGGTTGCTGCTCCTCCATCAGGTGCTGACTCCTGTCCACAAAACTATGACCCGGAGGGAGACCCCAGCCTGGAGGAGTATTGGAGAGGCTCTGTAACTATGACCGGGCTCTTCTCACTGCAGCCAGTTCCTGAGAGGACCCACCTGACGGATCCCGAAGGAGGCTGGCGGCGCAGCCCACTCCTGACGGTGTCTCCAACCGCCGGAGACCGCAGTCCCCGGGACTTCCAGACCACTCTCAGGACCCCCGGGCAAGACATCCCTTCACCCCGACACCAGAGATCTTCGTCCTCTGTCAGGCGCCTGAGTGAGAGGTTCAGGAAGCTGTTCGGCCCCAGCCTTGAGGGCCAGACTCCCGCCCCAAGCCCTGAAAGTGTGGGACCCTTCGCCACCAGCAGCCCCGGATGAGAGAGGATGCTCCTACGTGTGATCTCGTGGCCTCTGAATACGGAGGCCACTGGTGGAACTCAGCCCAACCAGTAGTGAGGCTGAGTCATCTCCGCCGCCCATGTACCTGACTGCCAGTACACCCAGTCCCGACAGTGGGTGACAGTGAAAGCATAGTGTCCGTGACATAGTGAAGAGCAGAGCAGTGAGTTATCAGAAAATGGAATGTCAGTGTGCAAAGCATCAGTAATAATTTAAAAGAAAGATAACAGTGAACATGGCAAGGCAGTGAAATAAGGGTCTGTCTCAGTGGACACGCTACCATATAGTGACCCAGCCTCGCATTAAGACCATACGGAGGCCCCAGTGCAATAGTAATAATTAACGTCTCGACCGACAAACCAGTTAGCCTGCCAGCAGTGAAAATAGTGCCACAAACTCCACGAGTATACAGAACCTAAACTTTCCTAAAATAATAGTGTTTACCTTCTCTGCCCTAAGTGCTATTCACCTCACCCAGTCGTGTCCTAAGTACTATCCTGTGTGATATTAACACCCAATATCTAGGCCTCAGAATTATAATTGTTCAGCATAACTGTATTGGTGACATCTGTCCATTCCACTGTAGAATTTAGCAATACACATGTAAAGTTGTTGCCTTGAGTTTTTGTGTCCTGCCTCTCTCTTATTTGTCTAAGCTCCAGTCTAGAAAGAGAACCCAGCTACACACTAGGCGTTGGAGGGACGGGAAGCCGACTCTAAAACACCTAGCATTACACAACCCTTGGTAAGCCAGTCCAAGAGCTAAAGTTTTTCCTATATAGCAAACCACTCCTGGACTGCACGTGCCCTGTGAACTGGGCAACGGTCATGGATGAATATGGTGGACCTGGTGGGAAGGGATGTCGCTCCTGCAGGAAAGGTAGGAAAAATTCCTGAAGAATTTCCAAATACTTCTGCGCTGTGAACCGTCCCACTACTCTCGTAATATATCCCACTCCATTAATAGATATCCAGCCCCATACACTGCACACTTGATGTCCACCACTAGTCTTATCGTAGATGTTTGTTTGATCATAGTTAAAAAAGAATATTACGTTGTAGGAGTTAGTTTTGGTTTTGACTTCTTTTAGTTGAAACCTACTCTGCTTTGTTTGGAAAATGCTTTAATGTATAAAAAATTATTTATAGGAGGAATAGCAGTTATCTAGTCCAGTGAATAGGTAGATTTAGTGTTTCTTATATTATCTTGCATGATCTCACCTTACAGACTATGGGTGGAATATGCTATACTACATTTTAAACAGACTTATTTATCCTTCCCAAATGTGCTGGGTAACCTATTAAACGATCAACAAAACTATCGTATCGGTCAAGTAATTAATAAGTTTATTAATGTAAAGTGTTTTTTTATTTGACAACCCATTCAAATTGTTGCTGATGTGATTGTGAGATCCTATTTCAAAGTAAATCACCGAGTTTGCAAGCCTTATCCTAAGTGATTTATGATATTTTGGTCCATGTATTTTTTCCCAGTTGGCGCAAATTTCGGCGAGCTACATACCTACCACCAGTCCTGGGAAAGAAATACAGATTCACTTGATCCTTTCCACATTCCCATTCCAACATTTTCACCCTCTTGTGAAAACTGCTTAAATATAGGAGCAATTTAAAAAGAAAATCATGAAGCTTAAAAATGTGAAATTATCAGTGTTTAAACTTCTCAGCGAGGGATCTCTCTTCACCCGTCTGCAGGAGCTTGTTGCTATGCAACGTAGCCTGGGCTCCGACTTCTCGGGTCCAGATACAGTGCTGCCTTGGGTTCTTTGTTCTCGACTGGGTCAGAGTACACAGACATGGTAGGGAAGTCCAAACACGACTGGTCATAGGCACACGTATATATTAACCTCTACACCGCGGGGTTGTTTTTGCGCTCCATGCGTGTCCTGCGAGGATATTCGCGTTCCAACTGACTTTTTAAAAATATTTGCCAAAAATCAGTTATTAGTCCTAGAATATTATAATTAAATATACATATGGCACATACCTTCAGTTTTCTCCTGGGATGTTTATTGAGCCTTCGTCGAGTACCATAGGACTTGTGGAGACTTCTGAAGTTGAGTAACGAAGTCTCCACTTTACACTTCCCGACACCCCATAATATGATTACCACAGCCTGATATTATCACTAGAAACACTGTTCTATGATTTTCAAATAGTTTGGAATCCATACTACAAAAAAAGACACTGTGAAAGCAATGGAAATTAGGAGCGCGTACGAGCGTCCCACTTGCGCTCGTTCCCCGCTGGTATTCTGTCATTTATTATTCATAAAAACACTCACATTTTATATTCCTATTATTATAAAACACTTATATATATCTGCAGTATTTATCCATAAGTTTCCTTCAGTAATAGTAGTTTATTGTCACTGAAGGCATTCAATTACTCTTTCAGTAAAATACGTAGAGAGCCAAGGTTTCACTTTCACTGTCATAACTTCAAGTATTTGTACTCATATTCTTATATTACTAATTATTTACATTTCTACTTATGTTTTCTATTGTATTTTCAATATTTACACTTCTATTGTACTTACACTATGTCATGCACTGTCACATGCAGTAACTTATAAAACTATATTACACTGTTCCATCATATTTACATCCATTGCTTTCACTTGCTACTTACACAATTTTTACACATTATTTACACTTTCCACTTGCACTTTTAGAACTGCTTCAGGCTGTGGTAATAAAAGCAGGTAACGCAGAGAGGAACCTGGCACTCAGCGCACTGCCAAGAGGTGCGTTTGTGCTCAGGTGTGCGTCTGGTGGTATGTGCACACACCTGGCACCTTCGGATTGCAGCCTTCCTCTTGGTTGTGGCAGGCATTTGCACCGGTCTGTGCCGATCCATGTATGCTCTCTGCTCAAGTCTGTCGGGAAGTCTTACAGCATGGCGCCTTGGAGCTGCTGCTGTCACCCTACCATATCTCTCAAGCAGCTGCTGAACACAAGTCCTGGTGAACAACCTCAGGGAGAAGGACTTGGGTGGCTTTACCTTCATCTTGTACGAGATGAAGGAGTTCAGCATCGTCATGTCAGTGAGATGCAGAAAAACTTTCCTGTACAGTCAGCCAAAAAAGTCGTGTCATCGTTTCGAACCCCGTAAATATTCGAACAGATAAGTCGAAGCAGCAGGGATAGCTTCACTAGTCTGGCAACTGTGTCAGACCAGACGGTGTTGGGGGTTAGTGGTTTGGGGTGCCATTTATTACTGTCGGGTGGAATTTGTTGGGAATAACATACTGGGTAATGGGGTTATGGTCAACTTTTATCACTTATGTCACTAAATG
>NC_137014.1:26714665-26947165 GCF_032717465.1 Coenobita brevimanus | reverse complement strand
TAGTTTCGGTGCTGTATAGTAGTTGTCAGTATACAGCACATGATTCCCACCAAAATATCTTTCAAGCAGCACTTTCACTACACAGCCTGAGAAGCCAAGGGGGTGTGTTCTGTCCAGATCGACAGTGCTGGCTGAATAGATGATGAAGTCAAGGATGTATCCCGTCTTACAATCGCACAGTACAAAGAACTTGATTCCAAAGTGATGGGGTTTGCTTGTACTGTACAAACCTAATACGTCCTCTGAACAAAATCAAGGATTCGTCTATGACAACCTTCTGAAATGGGTGGAAGAATGACATAAACTTATCCTTCATTCTGCTCAGAATCTCCCAGATCTTCCAGAGTGGGTCAGTCTGGGAAGGTACATCGTTGTTGACGAAGTGCAGGTTTCCCCATGATGTTCCAGAACCGATCTCTGGCCATGTATTTATTGAAGGTGGGTGAGGGTAGTAAGGGGTCCAAGGACCAGTATTCTTCCAACTCATGCTTCTTTGAATGTGGCATGAGAAGCATGAGGGCGAAGAACACATACAGCTCCAGCACTCCCAGCACGGTCCACTGTTGCATCTTCACTGCACCTGCATCACTTGCAGAACGTTGTGACTCGTACCTGTTTGTCTCACCACATATGTGCTGCATGACTTCGTCATCGAGGAAGGCCAAAAGGAAGTCCACACACTCAGCATCCTCGTCAAGAGTGAATGCAGGCTGTATCCCTGAGGAACTCTCGTCGAAATGAAGATGTTCAGGAACGAAATCGGAACCTTCCATCCACATGAAGGCGTCCAGGATTCCCTGTCATGGCGGTGTAGGGTGGGTGAGGGTGAAGGGTGGCTGTGAGGCAGACTGGGCTGTTTCAACGTCACTCTCACTGACCATAGGTTGCTGTATAGCACTAACAGCGCTTACTCTACTTGCTACTCTACTTTTACATGTCAGGGACTTATCTCTTCCCCTACGGTCTGCCTTCACTGTAGGTGCTGGTGGAGACTCTGACAACGAAGACTCTGGAGAAAATTCTGCTGAAGAGGAGGAAGAAATTAGTGAAGTGGGGCTGGGGGAGCAGGGAGGTATTTCACCTCAGGACTCATGGCGGGCTGGGTCATGCGGGCCATTGTTCTGGGGCTAACCTGCCGCCTTTTCACTCCCTTCCCAAATTCCTTCCCTTGCTGCACTAAGGGCTCCTTTCCCTTGGAGCTAGGGATAACTGGGACACTGAAGCACTCGTACTAGGAGTTTCTGTCACGATTTCCTCCCCAGGTTCATCACACGATTCATCCGAAGGATCAAAGTCACTATCCATCATTATCATTGATAATTCTGCCAGTTCATGTTCCACTGCTGAGTCACTTAGCCCTTTACTGCTTCCCACACGAGTTTTTCTAGGGATAGAGGTCACAGGGCCCTTTGCAATGGGCGCAGAAGCAACTGAAATGGCGGGGTGCGAGTGTGACATAGTTTCACCCCAGAGGACGACAAGGAACTGAATGATGTGGCGTATATGGGCAGGCAAGGGTTGACAATGTCAATAGGGTGACATCTGCTAATTTACATGCTATGAAATGATTGGTAGGAAATCTCGACAATACATAAAAAAAATAGGTAGTTCCAGGTGAATGTAAATATCACTTAGGCTTCTCCCTTCCTTTCTTATATATGTTTTTATTACGAGAATAGATTATACGGCATATTTCAAGGGGAAATTTCTGAGGGAAATTAACGAACGAGTGCACGTGAGGTGTTGTCAGGTGATATTTAGCCAATTCCAGGTGTATGGCACTATCACTCACCTTATTTCTTTTTGTATATATTACTGGTATTTTGTATAAGAATAGACCACAGGGCTTATTTCAATACATGAAATCAGTGGTAATTTCTGGGGAAGATTTGCTTAGCGCAGCGCTGCCAGGCAGGTGAG
This sequence comes from Coenobita brevimanus, assembly GCF_032717465.1. Classification (NCBI taxonomy): domain Eukaryota; kingdom Metazoa; phylum Arthropoda; class Malacostraca; order Decapoda; family Coenobitidae; genus Coenobita; species Coenobita brevimanus. The sequence continues at coordinate 26,945,245 of NC_137014.1, read as the reverse complement.
AGGAGAGGGTAATGGAGGGTAGGTAGGGAGGGGAGTCAAGAACAGGAGAAAAATGGCTAAATTGTCAATAATGGATGGGAGTACAGATGATATTAGGAGCACTGACTATTGTTGGACATTGGCAGTACTGACAGATGATACAAGCCACCACTTGTAAGCCTGGGAGAATTCAAAATAACACAGAATCACAAAAGTGACGCCCCGCGGTATGATCCATTCCGCCCGAGCGTCACGAAAGTGACGCCCCGAGGTTAAGGGGTTAACAATAACAAATTACACACTACAGTCTGTGACCAAACCTAAATGATACAGGATATTAATAGAACACAGAAGACTATACCTTACACTAAATATCTCCAACTAGTTCATACAGAGTTTTGACCAACACACACAGAGATATGTCTCTACTTATAAAGAATCATCCCACACAGCAACACACATATATCTCATACAATATACCAGGTGTGTCCTGTTCCTGTATGTATGATACTCCCAATATAGTCTATTTCAGTATACACAGCGTGTAACAGGGACGGAATTATATTCTTATTCCAACACACGTTCATGTGACATAGACGGCACCTTATGCTAGTTATAGTCATCTGCATGACATGCACGAGATTCCCGCTACCTTGTTACGCCTGTGTGACATGGAACGGGAGAATATACCACTTATTACCTACCTGCGCGACAGGGACGAAGAGGACTATTGTTACGCAGTATCTCTACATAGGCCAATCACAGAGGATATATCCTACGTGTATGCACTTGGTGTAAACGGAATCAGACTAATTGGGGGGGGGGGATATACAACAATTACAGGGACAAGGCACAGCACTGATACTTGGAGGGAGTTCGTCATGTATCGCACTGGGGGGAGGGTCACACTGGGGAACAGCCCGAGGCCTCTCACCTCGTACCAATATCAGCAGTTCATGTGGGTTTCCCCTGGGGTGGCAAGTTCACTTGTTCAGCAAGGGGGGGAGGAGGGGGTAGCACTGGGGACACTGGGGGGGGTCTGTTTCACTGGGAATTGTATCTTTACCCTACATTACCAGAGGACAAAAAATAACCTCAAAGTCTACTCATGGGTACAGGTGGAGAGGGGCGCTAGGGCATGCTGGGGAGGAGGCCCCTACACTGGCAGCCGCAGGTGGCAGACGAGTGGAGGGGGCGGGCCATCAGGAGTATATTCTTGGTGTAGGTCGTCTTCAGGATCGCCACAGGTCCTATGGGAGCTGATGGGCTGGGTGGTGGCGGCCCTCTTTCTGTAGGGGCCCTGGACCACGTGGGGCCCTCGAGGCTGGGGCCGAATAGGGCCAGGAGGCACACAGCATGGCGCCAGCCCTTTGTCATGGTTGGAGTCCTGGGGGCGGACCTGGCTAGGTCCAGGCCAAGGGTCGGCTGTGGGATGGGTGGCGCCCTTGTGGAGCCACAGTCCCATCCGGCAGGGGCGGCCAGCAGGGGCTGGCTGCAGCCACCTACGCCATGAGGGGTCCGACGGCTACGGTGGGCAGCGGAGGTGTTCCGTCTGCTCCATGGACTGTGGCCTTGCCTGGGGGAGGAGGCTGTCAGGGGTGGTCTGTGGCCACTCTCTCTGGGGAGTCCAGCAGTGCCTGTGGATGGTGAGGGTGGAGCCGCAGCGACAGGACACCTGGCCTCTGGATCATCTCGCCTTGGCTAGTCTCTGGCGGGATACCTGCAGGGGAGAGTTCCCACTCTCCGGGGTAGAGGGACAGGGAAAGAGGTGCCTTGCTTCGCCACAGGAAGGGCGGGCTCAACAAGGGGCATCACCCTCAGTAGGAACTCCGGAGGTTGCAGAGGGGGAACAACCAGTGGTCTGCTCCCCAGCTTGGCCAGCCTGATGATCCCTGCTTGAACTCTGGACCGGGGCCCAAGAGGGAGACCCGGTGGGTGCTCCTTCTGCCAGACAGACCTGGTGGGCACTGCCTGAGTTCCTACTCAGGACAGAGGTGGAAGGAGGTCCTGGGTATGTTCCTTTGGGTGCCACTGAACATGATGATGGTGGGAAGGGGAGGCCCGGTGGGCTCTCCTGGCTATGGTTGCAGCTCCAGTGGGGTCTGTCCTTCTGCTGTCAGGACTGGGGCACCTGTCCTGGGGATGATGGGAGAGGGAGGCTTGGTGGGCTCTCCTGGCTGAGGCCATAGCTCCGGTGGAGTCTGTCCTCTTGTCGTCGTGGCTGGGGCAGCTTGGGAGATGATCGGTGGTCTGTCCCATGTAGGTAGCTCCGGTGGAGTCTACCCCTGGGCCCGCCTCCCTCCTGGGGAGATCTGGCAGTCATCTGTGAGACGTGCTGACGTGCTGGCTCCTGAAGGTTGGTGGCAGAGAGTGGAGTACCACTGGTCACTCCACCCACAGTAGATCCAGTAGATGCTACTATGCCGCTGCTTCCCTGGGGTAAAGCAAGACTGGAGGCTCCAGTGGAGTCCTCTCCTCTTGTGAAGGCCAATCTGGTGGAAACGGCATCCAAGGGCTTGCTTAAGTCTTGAGGGTTGTAAGTCCCACCCCGATTCTGGTGAGTATTTCCTCCGCCAGAGCGTAGTGCACTCAAACTGCGTACTTGCCCAGTGGTCTGGCTGTGGGGAAGAGGGGTGTTGGGTCACGGGGGAAATATGTCGTTCCTGCCTGGAAGGCTCGTGAGGTGAAACAGCCTCCCTGTCATCTTGTGGGGTGGGGGTCACCTTCCTGTACCCTCCTCCTTGGGTGGTGGTGTCTGGCTCACTCCGCCACGTGGGTATTCCACTTGTGTAACCATACCACCTCCTTACTTATCCAGTGCAAAGTTAACATTTTATTGTAATTTTGATTACACTGAGTGAAAATTCAGCCTCTCTTACGTTCAATGACCTACTTCTAATACCAAAAAAGAATATTTGTTAAATGTGACTCGGGAGTTTTTTTGGGGAGGCAATAATGGATTGGGGAAGAGGGGTGTTGGGTCACGGGGGAAATATATCGTTCCTGCCTGGAAGGCTCGTGAGGTGAAACAGCCTCCCTGTCATCTTGTGGGGTGGGGGTCACCTTCCTGTACCCTCCTCCTTGGGTGGTGGTGTCTGGCTCACTCCGCCACGTGGGTATTCCACTTGTGTAACCATACCACCTCCTTACTTATCCAGTGCAAAGTTAACATTTTATTGTAATTTTGATTACACTGAGTGAAAATTCAGCCTCTCTTACGTTCAATGACCTACTTCTAATACCAAAAAAGAATATCCGTTAAATGTGACTCGGGAGTTTTTTGGGGGAGGCAATAATGGATACAGGAGTAAGATGTTTGTGACTTAACTCTCCAGCAGGTGTCAATTGCCGAGATTTACTCCAGTTATTGAAAAAAAAAAAAAAAGCTATATCAAACACTGGTTGTGGCAGTTTCTAGGTCAAACATTAATATATTAAACATCTTACTGGGTATTATTTCTCCTCCACACGAGCCCTACCATGATCAGACGATCGGAAAGTTTCCTCTTCAAAGAAAACAACCCGTGGCCAGAAATCTAGCCTTTAGTTCTCATAGGGGCAGGCAAATACCACCTTGGCATCATGATGCACTTCCATGAGGATCTCCTTTTTCATGGGAACCCAATGATGTATTCCTGCCTCATGTAACAGCCGACAGACTGTAGAGAGAGATACTTTTAGTCCAAGTCTCTCTCGGAGTGCCACTGCATTTGTTAGTGGGGATTCCTGTGCCGCATGTAGTAACACTTCATCCTGCTGGTGTGTTGTCACTTGTGAGCGTGGCCATTTTGCCGTGGAATGCAGTTATTTACGTTTGGCAGGGCTCTCACTTTCGCCTGTAGGGATTTCCTTAAAACCACTCTGAAATTACCTTCAATTGATACCGATTATCTTAAATCATAACTACAATATTATATATACAGATATATATATATATATATATATATATATATATATATATATATATATATATATATATAATCCCTCCAATAACCGGACACCCATTTTCCGGACATCCCCAATAACCGGACATTTTCGTCCCGGGATCCAATATTCCCAAAATTGGCCAAAACCCGCAAAATCGAAAAAAATCCGACTTTTTCCCGCACGTTATTTAATAATGGCGCGCGCGGCGCAGGCGAGTTGTCTTTTGGTGCGTTGTTCCGCCAATGTCCGATAGAGCACCCCTGCATCCTCCCCACTTCCCACCCATCTCTTGTTGTGTGTGCATGCTCGTCATCATGGCTGCCCACGTGCTCGCTATTGTGGTGGTGCCTTACCTGCTGCAGGCTCTCCTGCTGCTCTTGTGCCTCTCCTTCGTGTGCGTGATGATGGCCCCGCCACCTGAGAAGTGGAAGAGAGTGGTTTTGACTCTGGAGAAGAAGAGATACTGGACAAGGTGGATGCGGGATGGTCTACCTCATGTATCCTCCATGAATTCAACCTGGCCCGGTCTACTTTGTCTGATATCAAGAGATCCCGCGACAAACTCATGCAGCACACGGCTGACTTCTCATCGAAAAGCAAATGCAACATGGAGAGGAAGGTGATGTATACTCCCAAGTATGCAGAAGTCGACCGCTCTACGTTTATTTGGTATCGACAGCAACGTGCTGCTGGTGTGATGGTGCATGGCACGGAGCTGAAGGCTGCTGCTGAGAAGTTCGCAAGGCTTCACGACGCCCTAGACTTCAAGGCATCCGAAGGTTGGCTCTTTGCGTTCAAGTTACGACATGGCCTTACCAACCTTAAGTCTCATGGCGAAGCTTTGGAAGCCAACGAGGATGGAGTTGACGAGTTTCGGCACAAGGTGAAGGGCTTGATCGACAGGGAGGGCCTCACTCTCAGTCAAGTCTACAATGCTGACGAAACTGGCTTATTCTATCGCTCTTTGCCTATGAACACTCTAGCCGAGGAGACAGAGAAACGTGTACCTGGCCGCAAGCTCTGCAAGCAACGGATATCTGCTTTGTGTTGTGCCAATGTTAACAGCATGCACTGGCTCAAGCCCGTTATTGGTGGCCGTGCAAAGCAGCCTCAGTGTCTTGGTGGGGTGATGGATGTCCTTCTTGTCATCTGGTACCATTCCTTGAAGGCATGGTTCACAGCCCAGATCTTCAAAGACTGGTTCCACCGCCATTTCGTCAAGGAGGTCATACATTACCAGACGGAGAAACTGGGAATCCCATGCGACCAGGTAAAGGCCCTCCTTCTCAACAATGCACCTGCCCACCCGTGCGACAAGGAGTTGGTGGCTGAGAATGAGCGCATTAGGTGCATGTTTCTGCCACCTAATACTACTGCTCTCATCCAACCAATGGACCAAGGAGTGATCATGGCAATGAAGAGGCTGTACCGGCGGAAGTTCCTGGACGAGGTGATGGTTGTCTTCGAGGACGAGGATGAGCGCAGGGAGGGACAAGACACACGAGGCCAGCAGACTTTGGAAAACATTCGCCACTACATGAAGTCTGCCATCTACAACTGGGCCAGTGCATGGAAGGAAATCCCTGTCAAGACTCTAGAAAATGGTTGGTCTCGTCTGCTTCTCAGAACGGATGTGGAGCACAATTTCCTAGGTTTTGACATGGATGACTTCCATGCATGTCTACGTGCACATGGCAACGATGTTGATGTGGATGAAGTGCGTGAGTGTTTGGATGACGACGAGGGTGATCCTGGGTATCAGACCATGTCTGATATCGAGATCGCATCTTCAGTTGCAGGTGTCAGTACCCAGCTTGAAGATTCCGACGAGGACGGCGACGATGTTGCGGACTCCTCTCAGCGTGACACTACTCCAGCCATCCCAAAGCTGAGCACACTCTGGGAACACCTGGAGTTCGTTCCGGACTACCTGGAGCACCCGGACTGCGATAGGGAGATGGGGCCCTGGGGACTTGTGGAGGAAGTGTGCGCTTTCAGGCAGCACATCATTAATCGTCAAAATCGTCGTTCCTTGCGTCAATCAACGATTGACAGCTTTTTCAGGCCTGTGACCCCCGCTGTGTCCAGCCCTGGCTCCACTCCATTGCCTCCCCAAGACAGGCCCTCATGCTCTGAACCACACCCCAGCACATCAGGCATGGTGGAGTCCCCACTCGATGTGAGTTTGCGCCTCTCTTGAGAGTCGTCTGCAGTGGGTATGCCATCACCACGACCCAGCGACACACCCCTAGGTCACCTGCATGTGCTACTCTCAGACTCTGACAGTGATTAGACGCCAAGAACTTCTCCACTAGACCACATGGGAATTTACAGTGTTGTGCAGTGAAAAAAAAATGCATAGTGTCAAGGATTTAGAGTTGTGAGTGAAAAGACAAAAATTTAATGGACTGTAAATGTAACGCAAATAAACTTGAGTGTGTTTTGTTTAGAAAATGGTTTCAAGAGTGGAAAGACTTAAAGTGCAGAGTGCAACACTTATTTCATTAAGGTAGGGTACAACGGAGCGCAATTAAGACAAGAGTGCGCAGTGTTAAGAGAATGGAATTCTGAGTGCAAATGACTAAGTTCTGTGCAAGACTTCAAGAACAGTGTACTGCAAGTGCTTCAGGAACTCCTTACTGTCAGAGTCTGAGAGGAGGCGGGTTATTCATCGAGATGGCCAGGGACTTGCTGTAAGTACCCAGAATGTTTCATAATATACTGTACTGTTTTTTTCCATACTTACCTCTAACACCTCATTTCACTCTTTTATGTTCCTTATTGGTGTGAATAGTGTCTTAGGTGCTATGCATGTGCAGTAGGGAGGTGTTTTTCTGAGTTAGGCTAGGTTAGGGTCCATAACTACCAGTCCAGGAGCCAGGGACTTGTTGTAAGTACCCAGAACGTTTATATATTATATAAACCTACCTCAAAAACCTCATTTTATGGTTCTTTTGCATTTATTTCAGTCTTTTATGTCCCTTATTGGTGTGATTTGGGTCTTAAATAGGTGCTATGCATGTCCAGAGGGAGTTGTATAGGTGTTTTTCTGAGTTAGGGTCCATAAGTACAAGTCCAGAAGGCTGGTTCCCAATATCCAGACGGGATCAGTATCCGGACAGGCCGTTGACTCTATTACATTGGATATTGGAGGGACTACTGTGTATATATATATATATATATATATATATATATATATATATATACACATGCATACATATAGTATGTGCGGAAAGTCCTGACGTCACCTAAAAAAAATAATAATAAAATGGATGGTTAGCAAGGAGAAGTAAATAAATTAACACTCACCAATGAATGTAGTATTTACTGGCATTTCCCTTCCTCTTTATTATCCTCTTAAGGCGTCTGGGGAGACTGGAGGCGTAGTTTTGCAGAACAGATGGACTAAAACTAGTCCACAGCTGCTTGATTGCAGACTCAAGTTTAGGCGAAGATGATGTGTCCAAACTACGTAGCTGCTGCTTCATGTGCACCCATAAATTCTCATTTTTTTGTGTGTGTCCGACTCTGGGCATAGGCTTTACAGCCTACTTTCAAGGCCCAGTAGCCCTCCTACGTACCTCACACCTCTACATGTCACCACTTCGGCGTTAACACCCACTGCCCATACTGAATACATGCTAGGGCTGTCTCATACAGGACTGGTGTATTGGTATTAGCGGGCGTATTTTTACGTGTCGCCAGGTCTTCTGGTGGATCAGTAAGGTCTGATTTTTATGAAATTCAAACCGTTAAACTGTTCCCTGCCCCAGCGGGATTTGAACCCGGGTCTGTTAGGACTACAAGCCACCTCTCTACCGACTGAACCACCGCCTCCCCCCAAATGGATTGATATCTGGGTTGCATCCAGGCCAATCAAGAAATAAAGGGAACCTCACAGTCTGTTAGCCATTGTTTCACAGGCTTTGCAACATGTGCAGGGGCAGAATCTTGCATAAACACTTTTGCCTTGGTTTTATCGAGTCAACACATCTCATAAGAGCTTCAAATAATTGTTCTGGTTCACTCTTTCATTTGCAGGAAGAAATACCAACTCACCAACACCATAATATGTAAAGCAGCCCCAAACCATAAGTGAGGCTGGGTATTTAACAAACTTGGAAGTGTACTTAGGATCCAAGGGGTCGCTGCCTGGTTTGCGATACACTCGTGACGAAGGGGTACCAGTGACAATGAATGTTGACTCATCACTCCAAAGCACGGTTTTTCATTGCTCCACACTCCAGGCTAGATATTTCTTCCAAAAAACTACTCTCTTTTAAATCTGTAGTTTAGTTAACAGTGGATTTTTACGAGCACGAAAACTCTTGTAGCCCAGATCGTCATGCAACAGCTGCTGTAAACTCCTGACAGACACATCTGCCAGTAACTGTGGGCTCTTTTCCTTTAAAACCCATGCTGTTAGCCTTGGATCCTTGCTAACCTGCCTGGAGATCAGCTAACGGGTCCTCAAGGTCGTCTTACGAGGTCTCCCAGGCTTTGGAAATGGAGCGGGAATAATGGTTTCCCCCACTGTCCTTGAACCACATCACCAGTCTATGCACTGTCCTCTGTCTAACACCTGTTTGATTCGCGATAAATGGGAGTTTATGGCCAGCTTTATATAAAGTTATCGATTCTACACGTTTGTCCTTGCTTGTGGTCACTTTAGGCCTAATGAGAACGTGGTAGGTAACCAAATAACTGCGTTATTAGCGTCCAAATATGTCCTCGTGGCGCACCACACACACAGACGATCCCTCCTCTTTCGCTTCCCAATCGTTACTGAGCCTGCTCCTTTTTTTTTTTTTTTTTTTTTTTTTTTTTTCCTATCGAACATTGAGGCCGGAGCCCCTGGTCATTAAGGCAAAATTATATATATGTATATACATTGACATATATATACATATATATACGAATATATATATATATATATATATATATATATATATATATATATATATATATATCCACGCATATGAACATACACACTTTCATGCACACGTACATATGTATATAATAATTTTTATTTTATTATTTTTTTTGTATTTGTATTTTTATTATTTTTTGGGTAATTTTTTATATTTTTAACCTTATATTAATTATAAACAAAAATGCCTAATATAAAGACCCTAAAACTAATCACCTAACAGACAAATCGCTAACCTATGCTAAGTCCTAAGAGACAAATAACTAGACCTACACTAATGGTAAAAAAGCCTCGACCAAAAGAACACCATCGACTGCAAATATGTCATGCCTTTCTACATTACATACCTGCACTCATCACCTGGTGCCTGTCAGTCGAGGCACAACCTAATACAGGGGACATCAATCTATGAAAGGGAACCAGACGAGTCAGGAACATTTCCATATACGTCAGCTGTCGGCCCTAATTAGAATAACTTAGGCAAGATGGTATAACGTATTTACATAATTTGTACAAAAAGTGAAGAACCTCGCCCAGCAGACCACCATCGACTGCAAGTGCCCAATACCTTCCTATATTGCACACTTGCACTCATCAGCTGGTGACTGTCAGGTGAGGAACTTGGCTTAATGTAGGGGACATCTATATTAGAAATAGATCAGTGGGAGGAGGAACTATTTAAAATATGTCAACCGTCAACCCTAATTAATATTACAATATATACATATTTACCGTTGATAAAAACCATAACCACACAGTAAAAAAGTCACATCACTCTGATCAGTCCAGTCTCTCTCAAGAAAGCCATCAATTTATCAGTCATAACAATATCCCCATCACCAAGGATGGTGGAAAGGGTGAAGGGGACGTCTGCTGCGCCGCAGTAATTTATAAGTGAAGCACGTTCACGAATAAATCGCCGACAGCGCAGGATGATATGACTGATAGATAACACCGCATCACAAATGTCACAGTGCGGTGGGAAGCGTCTTTCCATATAAGGTTTCATATGTGTTAAAATGGTGGCATTGAGCCGTAACTGTGCCAACACTTTTTCTTCCAGGCGACTGGGGTGGTTGGCGGTGTCCCAGTAGCCCAGGTATGGCTTACAGGTCGGAATATTTAGTCTGGTCCACTGACCTTGCCACAGAAGATTTATTGATTTCTTTCCGAGAGAGAGACTCGACCGTAGATCACGAGGAACGTCCCAAGTCTCCTCGAGCTCTACAGCCGACTTTGCAAGTAAGTCAGCCTGCTCATTGCCGTAGATAAGACAATGACCAGGCACCCAGATCAGCGTGAATGACTTGTTGCATGAATGCAACTTATTAACGATGCGGCCCTGGATCTCGTGAGAGTCCGTAGTACAAGATGCAATTGCCTGAAGGGCTGATTTTCAATCTGAAAATATGACAAATGAGTCATGCCTAGAATTGAGAGCATAGTCTATGGCTTTGTCAACAGCAAAAAGTTCGGAGGTAAACACAGATGTATGAGTCGGCAACCGATACCTAAGTGCACATTCAGTCGACCACACACTTGCACCCACACATTCACTCAACTTGGAGCCGTCAGTGTACAATTGATGGGACCCCAAGTGACGAACAATGATGTTACGAAACAAGTGGTGGACCTCTGCCTCCGGCGCCTTGGCCTTTGGTGCTGGGAGCCATGAGACATCCACTGTAAAGCCGCGTGGCTCCCAAGGTGCTATCTTTTTAAACACCGACTTGTCACAGTCACTGGGGTCCACACCAAGCTCCTGAGTCAGTAAGTGGAGGTGAACAGCAAGTGGCCGACGCATCTCCCGCAGAAGGTGGTGGTATTGAAGCAGGGGGGTACGGGCCACATTACCGATATTACTTTTCCTAAACGTCCTTACGCCGTAGGACAAGGCCAGGTGGTCACGGCGAATACAGAGGGGAGGCACATTCGCCTCCACTTCCATACGAGCCACACGGGTACACCGGACGGCTCCAAGACACATTCGCAAATATTTATTCTGTAGCACATCCAATCCTTTCAGCGTGGCATCGGATGCTGAGCCATACACCTGTGCACCATAGTCTAGCTTCGATCGAATAAGGGACTTATACACCATTAATAAAGATTTTCTGTCGGCACCCCAGGTAGTACCCGCTAGGTACTTGAGGACATTTAACAGTTTATCACAACGAGCAAGCAAAGTATTAACGTGAAGTTTAAAATTCATTCTATGATCAAAATGTATTCCTAAAAATTTTACAGAATTTTGAAAAGGTACCGCCTGATTATCCAAAGTTAAGCACAAATTAGGTACGTTACGATTAGTGAAGACTATAGCGGCACACTTACGGACGGAAAACTTAAATCCCCACTGCAAGGCCCATTGGTGGACGGAGTCAAGGGCTGCTTGAATCCGCCCAGCCGAAAATTGTGCATTACGGGAAGAGTGCCATATTGCACAATCGTCAGCGTAGAGCGAGTATTTAAGATTCCTCGGGATGGGAGCTGATGACAGAATATCATTGATCATAATACTAAATAAAGTAGGACTAAGCACACTTCCCTGTGGCACCCCGTTTTCCTGGATAAATATATCCGATGTTACGTTACGGTGCAATTTGACAGAGAAAGTTCTGTCCCTTAAGAAATTTGAAATAAAAATAGGCAAATTTCCTCTTAAACCATAAGCATAGAGCTTCATTAGTATACCATGTCACCATGTCATGTCATAGGCTTTATGGATGTCCAAGAACACCCCTATCATGAATTCTTTATTGGCAAATGCCTCTGCAATACAATGCTCCAAATTCATTCAATGATCTAGTGAACTTCTGTATTTACGGAAGCCACATTGTTGATCATTTAACAAATTCTTCGACTCTAAAGCAAAAAGAAGCCTATTGTTTACCATACGTTCCATGACCTTACATAGACAAGAAGTCAACACAATAGGGCGAAATGAAGTGGGATTCATAAGACGACCAGCCTCTTTGGGTATCGGTATGACGTGCGCAAAGTGCCATGAGTTTGGGAACGTTCGAGACGCCCAAATCTCATTGTACAATGCTAACATCTTAATCAGGTTGTCCTGATTAAGATGCTGGATCATACCGTACGTGATGGTGTCTGGTCCAGGGCTGGTGTCTTTACAGGATTTAATGGCAAGAAGCAGTTCATCTAGCATAAACTCTTGGTTGTACGGGGAGTCTACGTCTTCTGTGGCAAAGTCTAATATCGGTAGCTCAGCCGTGCGTTTATGATGTTGAAAACGCGGGTCATAATTGGCTGAGCTACTTACATGAGAAAAACTCCTGGCGAGGATGTTAGCAACGTCCACGGGCTCGTCATAGGTGGTGTTATTCACCTGCAAGGTGGTCACAGGGAAGTATGGGGGTTTATTATTTAATAATCTTATAGTGGACCAGACTTTATGAAATGGTGTTGTACGAGTCACCATGGACACAAAGGATCGCCAGGAGTCACGTTTAGCCCTTATTATTATTCTCCTTGCCTCAGCCCGTGCCTGTTTGTGTGCTCAGTGGGCTGAGTATCAAAAATCCTGTATCTCCTATTGCGTTTTCTTAATGCTTGTCGGCAATCCGGCGTCCACCAATGTGCTCTATGTTTCGCTTGAACTGTAGAAGTCTTGGGAATAGCAGCCTCAGCTGCGTGTAATATGGAAATAGGTATATTTTCGACCTTAACATCTATGGTCTCCCCAAATATATCTAAATTGGCGATCCTTGAGAAGGATCCCCAATCTGCTTTCTCATAGTTAAATTTTGGAGGTGGAGGGTCCGAAATGATGTCGCGTGTATAAGAAAGACAGATGGGTAAATGATCACTTCCCAAGGAGTCGTCATAAGGGTCCCACGAGAAATCTTGATGTATACCGGGGTAGGCCAAAGATAAGTCAATGGCTGAAAAGCTACCAGTACGATCATCTACACGAGTCGCTCTACGATCGTTCAGAAGACAGAGGTTGGACTGTAGTATTAGGTCGGCTACTTGCTCCCCATGACCATCGATCCTCAAGCTACCCCATTGATAGTGATGGGCGTTAAAGTCGCCCAGCACTAACTTATTCCCAGGTAGATGTTCAGCTAGTGAATTTAAAGCATCACTATCAATGGGGCCGTGTGGAGGACAGTACAGAGAGCAAATAGACAGATACGTGTTATTAAATTTTACTCTGCACGCAACAACTTCCAGAGTAGAATTTAGAATCACTTTCGTTTGTGGGTGTGATTTGTGTGTGTATATGGCAACTCCGTGACCTTCATATCTTCTATACGAGTGATAGTGTTTGAACTGTGGAGGATCAGGATGATCCTCCAGGCGCGTCTCCTGTAAACAAAGAACGTCTGGCCTGTGTATTGACAGCAAGATTGCTATATTGTGTAACTTATTCCCGACACCTCTACGATTCCACTGTAATAGAGTGAATGCAGCGGTTTAAGATTTACGAGGGTGGCCAGTATGCTTAGTTTTTATATGCCCCCCACGACCAGGCGAGTGGCTACCGGGGGACCTTTCCCGGTTCTTGTTCCTGGAGACTTCCATATTGTCGTCAATGATAAGGCTCCCAGACTCCACAGAGGAAGAGCTATTCTTTCTCTCCCTCGCTGGACCAGGAGCGGGAAGGACATAAGGACGTGACTGCTTAGTGAGGGTGGTCAAATTAATTTTGTCAGACTTGTCAGGCTTCTGTTTTGGCCGCACTGACTGCGAAGGAGCAGCGGCAGCCTGAGAGTATGATGTAGCAACAGGGATATCCGTAAGAGAATTGGAACGTACAGGAGGCTTAGACTGAGAGGTAGGGCATGGGGCACGAGGAGTGAATGTAAGGTCAGTCTGTGTCTCAACGGTGCACATCACGGGACGGGACACAACCGCCGATGCATAAGAGATATTAGGCTTGGGAGTTGCATGCAACTCCTTCACCTTCTTCCTTGCATCGTAAAAGGAAATGCCCTCAGTTGCCTTCACTGTGCAGACCTCTTTCTCCTCCTTCCACTTGGGACAAACCCTCGAGGAAGTGGAGTGAGCATCCTTGCAGTGAAAGCAGCACTCAGTCTCGAATGTACAGTTGTCAGCAGAGTGACCTACAGCCGCGCACTTGCCACACACGATGTTGGAAGCCCGACAAGCCTTTTCATGGTGTCCATAGAGCTGACATTTTGAACAACGAAGGGGATTGGGGATGTACGGTCTTACATTTACAATTTCATATCCTACTTTGACATTTGTAGGTAGCAAAACTTTGCCAAAAGTGAGGACAACAGTGGTTGTCTTCGTCTTTACGCCTTCCTGAAACCGAGTGATGAATCTGACATCAATGATATCCTGCTGAGCAAGTTCCTGTATGATCTCTTCCTCACTCATCACCATGAGATCCCTGCAAGTGATAACACCCTTGCAGGAATTCATGGATGTTGGGATCTTGGCCTCGATATCATGGCAGTGAAACTTACGCAGCTTCAGCAAGTCCTTAACTTGAGAGGAGTTGAATGTCTTAACCAGGAGGTCTCCATTTCCAAGTTTTTTTACTTGTTCCACCTCTCCCGCACAGTGGTCAATCACCTTCTTGACAATGAAGGGATTGAGTCTGGACAGGGGAGTGGAACCTAAAGCATGAAGTGTCACGTAGGTCGCATTCTCAAGGAGAACGTCAAGTGGGGATCGAGTCTGGTATCCATCAGTCTGGGGCCGGTCAGTCACGGTAAGGTGATTATCGTCAGGACTACCGCCCCCCCTGAAGGGGGGGGAGGCAGTAGGGGCGTCCTCCATAGGTACCACTTCCCCCTCGCAGGGGAAGTGGGAAGAAAGAGAAAAACGAGCAAGGGACAGAGCACCTGGGGAAGACCCACCTAGTCTGAGATTACCCTCTCAAACCACTCTCGGGAGGACGCGCCTGTGTGTCACTCACACCCCAGAGCGATCAGTGGGGGGTACACTCCAGAGGTGAGTAAGCAAAGGCAATCTCAGGAAACAGATATAGACACTTACTATATCTCTAAAGGACTGGGAGGAAAATTAGTACTAGCTAACCTAACTTTTAATTGCTTTATTTACAAAACTAATGCCGGTGGGGCAGCCCTGAAAGCTAGAGGAGAGCCAGAAAAACACGTCCGAACTCCCCACAACCATGCATCAAAGTCCGCCTGCTCCAGTGGTCAGTGGTGCCCAGTGTATCTGACAGGGTTGCTAGCTCTCACAGAAAAAAGTGTCAGCTCATTTCGCATCACAGGGGAGGGTAGTATTGAGCCTACTTCACTTAACGCGAAAAAAAAAAAAAATGACGTCGGCCCTCTGGCGTCAATACTTTCCACGCATATATATATATATATATATATATATATATATATATATATATATATATATATATATATATATATATATATATATATATATATATATATATATATATATATTATGCTAGGCGTTTTTAGGTCGGCTTCCTGCCCTAAGAATGCCTAGGTTACAGCTGGGTTCCCTTTCTAGACCGGAGTTTACACACAGGACGAGAGGAACAGGGCATAAAAACACAGGGCAACAATTTTACACGTGTATTAGCAAATTCTCTGATGCAGAACGGGAAGAGAATTCACATGATATGCTATACAAAGTTAATACACAGGCCGGGAGATGGGTTAAGTGTATTACGCAGGATACACGATAGACAATGGGCTCAGTCTAGGCTAGGTAAATACACAGTTTCACAGTCCTTGTATGTGTGGCTCGTTTCACAGTGAGAGGGTGAAATATAGGTGTTACTGTGCACGGGATAGTTCAAGAGTCCTTATTCTGACACTGACTCCATTTCCATAAATATAGAATATATATATATATATATATATATATATATATATATATATATATATATATATATATATATATATATATATATATATATATATATATATATTGTCACTGGATTTTACCTCTCGGTTTACATAAGGTGGATATGCACTGTCATAAGAGTTCATATTATGACACCGAATTTTACCTCTTGTCTTGCACAAGGTGGGTATACACAGTCACAAGAGTCTTTATCATTGGCACTGGAATTCACTGCTTATTTGCACTGCACAGTCTCTGTCCTCACCTCTCATTTTCTGTCTGTGGGGACTATGTTTCACACTCACTGGTCAGGGCAAGGGGAAGGGGGAGGGCCAGGGGACTCACAGTTGTCGGCCTGGCGTGGGTGGAGTCACTTCGTTCTGTGGACACGGGACAACTTGCAGGGGCGTCGTCTCTTGTCGAGGGCTATGGTTGGGCATGGTGAAGGGCCCCTCACTGTCGGGGCTGAGGACTGGGGTCTGGCCCTCAGGGCTAGGGCCAAACAGATTCTGCAGGTGCTCCTGCAGGCGCCTGGTGGGGGAAGTGTATCACCTTCATCAGGGAGGGGAGAGGTCTCTCCCTGGGGTCCTTGGGGCACCCTCAAGGATCTGTTGGCTGTGGTCTCCTTCCTGCTTCACCGCCGTCAGGGTGGGGCTGCGGCATCGCTCCCTGCAGGAGTCCATCAGGCGGGGTTCCTCCTCAGGGGCCGACTGGATGGAGAACAGCCGTGAGGATAGCACCAGGCCTCTCCACGAGTCCTCAGGTTGGAAATCCTTCTCCTGGAGGTTGCCTCAGTCCCGGTGGACAAAGATGCAACCTGCATCCCCGCCAGTAGGCAGGGCTGATTGCAGGTTGCCCAAGCATTGTGAAGTCACAGGGGGCAAGAGACTTTAGTGACGTCCCTCCCTGGCACGGCTACCGGCTGTCGCCGAGGTCCCTTGGGCAACAGAAGGAGGGCAGCTACAGGTCGTCCCTTCCCTGTTGATGCAGCTACTGGCCATCACCAGGGCCTACTTCCTGACAGGACCACAGACGAAGTGCAACTACAGGCCATCACTTGCCTACAGGCGCGGCTACAGGCTGTCGCCGAAGTCCTGTATGGAGGGTGACGCGTAGGCGAGGAGTGGCTGCAGGCCATCCCCTGCCCACTGGGGCAGCTACAGGCCGTTGCCTTTGTCATGCCCTCCGAGGCAACTGCAGAAGGAGAGGGAGTGGACCGTTCTCTCCCCATGTGCGGCTTCAGGCTGTTATGGGCTCTGCAGGGGGGTTCAGCAGCACCTGGAGGAGCTACAGGCCTTCTCCTTTTGGGGGGCAGGGTTACAGGCTGTTGCCTTTTTTGTGTGCGGCTACCGGCCATCATCAGGACACGGCTACAGGCCATCGCCTTATTACTAGAGCAGGTACGGGGCGTCTCCTTATTTTCAGAGTGGCTACAGGCCGTTTTTGCACGGCTACCAGCCATAGCCAGGGTGCTGCATGGAGCTCTATTTTCAGCTCCGCCCTGATCCTGGCGAGGGCTAGGTCGGCCGAAAAGTAGTGCATTCAGACTGGGGGGGTCATGCCGGGCACACTCCGAGGAAGAGGGGTGCACGGCCCAGTGGGACTTATGTCCACATTGTATGGATGTTGCGTGCACGCTATATACCCCCCCCATAGTCTCTTCCTGGGGATGTAGTGGTGCCCTCAGTTGCCACGGCTGGTATTTCAATATATATATATATATATGTAATGCTAGGTGTTTTAGGCTCGGCTTCCCGTTCCTTAAACACCTAGCGTGTAGCAGGTTTCTCTTTCAAGACCGAGGCTTAGACAAATAAGAGAGAGGCAGGACACAAAAACTTTTGGCAACAACCTTACGTGTATATTACTTGGTCAGACAGGGGAATCAGCAGATGTTACAAACACCATATACTGGGCGATCATGAACTCTAATAACTAGATAGGATTAATAGTATCTCGCAGGATACTGTTTGGAGATACAGTGAAAATAACACTCGAGGCGGAATATTCTAATTTGGTATAGTACATGGTCTCAAAGCGAGTGGAGATGCTAGAGTTATTTCTCACAGAGGGGGGGGGGTGTAAGGCACTGGGGTCTAACTATCCTTATGGTAGTATGAGGTAGGGTCTGATGGTAGCACATTCACTTTGTTATTCTCTAGTCGTATGTTGCTCTTGATCAATTATCACTTACTCCACAACTTTGGTGTTTATCTCATTACTGTATGGTTGTTCACTGTGTCTATTCTTCGTTCCAGTACTTTGGTACTATCACTGTCAATTCACTATTCCACCTTGTCACTGCTTGAACACTATCATTGCACAGTTACAGTCACTATGGTTGAATCTGGTGCCAGGGGCGCGACGGAGGGGCAGTGCAGCTCCGCTACTGTAGGGGCTGAGCACCACCAGGAGACTCCGTGCTCAGGGGGCAGGGGATCACACGCAGGGGCGTCCGATCTCGTCCGGGGCTGTGGGTGGTGAAGGGTCCCGTGCTCCCAAGGCTGAGGACAGGAATGCGGCCCTCAGGGCTGGGGCCGAACAATTGCCTGAACCAGTCATTCAGGCTCCTGATGAAGGATGAGGTCCTCTGCCGTCGAGGTGTGGGGAGTTCCTGCATGGGTGTTCTGAGGATGGTCTGGGGTTCCCAAGGACTGCAGTCCCCAGGGCTGGGCAGCGCCGACAGGAAGGGGCTGTGGCACCGGTCTGCATCAGGGTCCATCAGGTGGGTCTTCTCCAGAGCCAGTCGTAGGGAGCAGAGGCCGGGGGAGACTACAGGGCCTCTCCAATACTCCTCTACACCCTCTGTGCCGGGGGTCAGGGAACAGGCATCTGCTACAGGCAGCGGAGCGGCTACAGGCCATCTCTTGCCGTAGGGCCCGGCTATTGGCCGTGGCTTCCTAGGGGCACGGCTACAGGCCGATGCCAAGGCCCGGCTACTGGCCATGGCCTGAGACTGGGTGGCTGCCAGCAAACCCAGGGGTACCTTTGGAGTGGCTACAGGCCGTCTGACGAAGGTGGGAGCGGCTACAGGCCGTCTCCTGCAGGAGGGGTGTTGAGGGCTACAGGCCGTCTCAGGGGGAACACCTTCGGAGCGGCTACAGGCCGTCTGACGAAGGCCAGAGTGGCTACAGGCCGTCTCCTCGTTAAACTCAGAGCAGCTACCGGCTGTCTCCTTTGCGAGGGGCGAGCGGCTACAGGATGTGTCAGGGGAAACACCTTCGGAGCGGCTGCAGGCCATCTGACGAAGGCAGGAGCGGCTATAGGCCATCTGACGAAGGCAGAAGCGGCTATAGGCCATCTCCTTCAGGAGGGAGTTGGAGCGGCTACAGGCCATCTCAGGGGAAACACCTTCGGAGTGGCTACAGGCCGTCTGACGAAGACGGGAGCAGCTACAGGTCGTCTCCTCATTACCCTCAGAGCGGCTACAGGCTGTCTCCTTAGCAAGGGGTGAGTGGCTACAGGCCATTTCCTGCAGGAGGGGGTTGGAACAGCTACCAGCCATCTCCGGAAGAACACCTTCAGAGCAGCTACAGGCCGTCTCCTGACAAAGGCAGGAATGGCTACAGGCTGTCTCCTGTTTACCCTCAGGGCGGCTGCAGGCCGTTTCCTTAGCGATGGGCGAGCGACTACTGGCAGTCTCAAAGAGGAAGACACCTTCAGGGAGGCTACTGGCCATCTCCTGACGAAGGTGGGAGCAGCTACTGGCCATCTCCTTTGGGATGCTGGCAAGAGCTGGATAGGGAGCTCCACCTCTTAGCTGGTTGGTGAAGGCTCGCCCGGAAAGTAGTGTAGTATTCCTGCTATGGTGACGGTGAGCGAGCTCCGGGTTATAGGGGAGCGCGGCCCGGGCTGACTTAGGCCATTGTCGCACCGAGTCCCAGCGCGCTGTCGCTGCTCCTCTGTGGGCTCCTTGTGGTAGTGTCTGGGTGTTCTCGGGGGCACTATACTGCATTTTTTAATATATATTTAACCCATTGGATCCCAGAGGTGCTGGGCGAGGCATGGCACTGGGTGGGTACTAAGTGTACCGAACTCTGCCTATTGGCTCATAGTCGCAAAGCTCGTAGGTCCCTACCTGGGGGTTCCTTACTTTATAAAGACTTGAAAAATCCCAGTTCTGTCCAATATTCCGGACGCCAGGCTCCAATGGGATATATATATATATATATATATATATATATATAGTGCATGTTGGAATTAAAATAAAGACAATTTACAAGGCACCAATCGAAGTATATATTTTACCATATCATCCTGAACTCCATTAACATGGAAATGAATGTTTATATACTTTTTCTGAGTAACAAAATTATACTTCATTGAGAGTCACAGTTCAACAGTATTTTTAATCTAAAAATTCCAAAGGGAAATTTTTACGAGGTACTTGTATGTGTACATAAGTATTTCCTAATTGTTTACCTGATACCATGAAGGTATAATATAGTGAAGGGGACATGATGGTGTTTCTGTGAAGCCAATGTGGGTTTGGCTTAGTGGGGGATTGGTACACCCAAAACATAGGAGTGACTTATTTAATTGCCTTCTGGTGCTCACCACGCACGCAGATTTGAAGAAATTATATTTGATATGCCAAAAATATACAATGAAGTTTGTTGTGAATGTAATAAATCTCCGAGAAAACCACCAATTACCACACAATACCAAGAATGTTTTGGGTACCTCCCCCCACCCACACTGGTCACGCCCTCCCATCGAAAAAGACCCTCATACCCCCTCCAGTACATTATACCTCCATGCCTGATAGAGAAAATAAAATAAGCCTGCTATGCCATGTGATGATAAATATGATGATGTGATGGGTTATGCCATGTGATGATAAATATGATGATGTGATGGGTTTTTTTAACCCAAAGTATATTTTACATACGTGATACATGCATTCATACTGTAGCTATAAATAACTATATAAAAGAAATCAATATTAATGTTTACTTCCGCTGGAATGACATAATGTATGCTAACCAAAGTAATTTTGAAATACCCGCTGTGGCGAACCACCACCAAGACGTCACGATCCCCACCCCAAGAGGAAACCACAGAGGGGTTGGTAAGGAGTGCGGGTCGTCCCGGCTAGAGGGACATATGTCCCTTATGGTCCCGCGCCCGTATTGCCCGCAACAGACCCAGCAGGAAGATTCCAGTCCGGGGGTACTACCTCTCAACCAGACTAGCCCGTCTCGACAGGTTCGGGGTGGGACTAAAGCTCTAGTCCCAAGCAGCACCCCTGTGATGGCCTCCAGCCGCGCACAAAAGGAGACGGCCTCAGCCACTCACAAAATGGAGACGGCCTCTGCCGCTCACCAAAAAAAGAGACGGCTGCAGCCACTCACAAACGAAGACGGCCTCAGCTGCTTGCTAAAAGGAGACAGCCTCAGCCACTCCCAAACAAAGACAGCCTCAAGCTGCTCTGGGGTTGCTCCTTCCCCCATCCCCTCCTACAGGAACCAGCGACGGCCTCCAGCCACGTCTGGGGAGAGAAGGGTACGTCCCCTCTGCTCCTGTAGCTGCCCACGGGAATACGACACTGGTGACGGCCTCCAGCCACACCAGCAAGCAGGTGACGGCCTCCGCCCGCACCTCGACTGCACGTCACTCCCTCTGCAGGGCACCAGCGACGGCCCCCAGCCACCACTGCAGAAGAGGGACAGCCTCTAGCCGCCCTCCCCTGCTCTTCTTCCCTGGTGCAGCCTCCAGGAGGATCCCCTCAGCCTGTAGACAGTGTGGCATGACCCCATGCTGCCCCTGGGAGTGTGCGCTATCCAGTCAGCGCCCGTGGGAGCCAACCACCTGACAGACTCCTGTCCGAGGCGATGCTGCAGCCCAGCAGAAAGGAGACAGCAGATGCTGGACTCCCAGAGGTGCCCCCACTCCCCTGGGGCGTGCCCTCTCCAGCTCCAGGCAACCCTTCCCCCAGAGTAGGTGCAGGCAAGAGTGCTTGCTCAGCCTGTTTGGTTCCAGCCCGGAGGACCAGACCACCCCGGCAGGCCCCACGAGCAAAAGGGCCCCTCTCCACGCGCGACCACAGCCCCTGACCGACGACATCACCACTGAGGGTCGTCCCGTGACCCTTGAGGGAAGGAACACCTGGCGGGAACCCTCCTACACCTGGCCGACATCTGGGGCTCACTCGGTCCCCATAGTATAACCGGAGCCTCTCGCCCTATCAAGTGCAATAGTGACTGCTCAGGTAAAAGTGATTACAGTGCCTATAGAACTCACATGCAGTGCAGTACTTGTACCCTAACAGACAACCCAACATACTCTTGTACCCAGATGTGAGGCAATGTTGTGTTAGTGCCTGTATCACTGTGTAATAACTAACAAGGCACTCAGACTGGTGTGTTAATTTACTCTTTTTATACAATGTCTGTCCAGTATCCTGCGTGATACTCATTACCCAGTCAGGACCCTATAGTCCATGCAGCCCAAGTGATCATAAATAGTGTATTGTGTGCAATCCACATTGTATTGTATAGAGGTTGTGATTTAGTTAATATACGTGTAAGGTTGTTGCCTAGAGTTTTTGCGTCCTGCTCTTCTCGTTGTGTATTCTAGCTCCGGTCTCGAAAAAGAGGACCCCGGCTCAACTGCCAGGTGCTTTAGAGACGAGAAGTCGGCCTTATAGCATAACAAATTTACTTCACAGACTATAGGAAGTAGCCTACTTACCATAGATATCCCCTTCACTCCCCATCTCCAAGAGTTTTCTGCTGGCCAGGAATATTTTGTACATGGCTGGGCACTTTTCTGGGCCCGTAAATCTGACTCTTTTAGAATACGTAAGGAAATTTATATAATTCTTTTTTAGACAAGCCTCCAACAGGACAAATTAACGTCCTTCTTGAGGTGGAGCAGGACAGAGTGCTCAAAAGCAGGACTGTCCTTCCTAAAGCAGGACGTCTGGCCACCCTAATTTCAACCAATAACACATTACATCCTTATTCACACTCCCAAAATTTATGGTAATCATTAACAACTACTATATTTCGAATAAAAAGTTCTTTCCTACCTTAAGGTCTGCAGAAAAAAGTCCCTGGTGCCACCATATGTGCCTGTGGGAGTGAACTAAGTGAGGAGCAGAGGGTATATATACTGTACGTGTTGGAAACTGAACATGAACTGACCGTGTTCGTGTGGGCGGCATGGCCGGTGACTGTGACAGAATTCACAGGAGCTATACTAGTAAAATCAGCATTACCAACTGCCGGTTGACTCCAGTCTTAAGGAAATGCTATCAAACTCTTAGAAACATTCGTTTTAGGGAAAATAGGCAGGCTTTCCATTCGTA
Source organism: Coenobita brevimanus (assembly GCF_032717465.1). Taxonomy (NCBI): domain Eukaryota; kingdom Metazoa; phylum Arthropoda; class Malacostraca; order Decapoda; family Coenobitidae; genus Coenobita; species Coenobita brevimanus. Next base: position 26,922,269 of record NC_137014.1, on the reverse strand, counting down.
CCTCAGCAGTCTCTGAATTACCTTGCACTTTTCTTCATGTTACCTCAAAATTATCTTAAAAATTCTTGCACCTTGAAAATTACCTCGAGACCCTCGATTACCTGATTTAAGGTAATTGCTCTGAAAGTGAGAGTCCTGACGTTAAGTCAGACGATCGAAAGTATGTTGATCTCTCTGCATATATTTTCCTAATTCCTTGAATGAGTAGTTGGGGCAGATTAGTATTACATTAAGTGGGGTTATGTGTGGAAAAAGGTTTTGTTTTGAGTGATATGAGAGCCTTTTGGGTGTGTAAGAGATTCAGTAATAGCAAATGTTGTGACCCTCAAGGAAATGCTACATATGCAAACCTCCATTAACATTTACGTGCAGTCTTTTTTAAGGTGAGGCGGTGATTTAGCGACAAAATCGGTGTCCCGCATTATCTAGGACAAATGAAACCCACGAACTGACAAACTTCTTGGGAATTTTTGCAACCCGTTCCAATTTATTATATTACGTATTTAGTGTTTCTAGGGGAAAATTACATTTATCAGGTATATGCGTATGTCAGAAAGAGATAAAGCTTAAAAAAAAATAATCTAAATACACCGGCAAGCAGGTATAAACATTTCCTGGGAGAAAGCCATGCCATGCACAAAGGTTCCAGTCTCCCCGAGGGGGCTGGGGTCACAGACTCACGTACGAGTAATACCATGAGGGTGGACACACTTGTCACCTTTCACTTAAAAATCTGGACCACGGGCCCCTACCCAAACGTGGTGGGCGACATGGGAAAGCTACAAGTACAATAGTAACTAGAAGGGTACTCAATACAGTGCATACCTCCGCAAAGGCTCAACAATCCTTTCCGGAGGTATGCATTCCATTTGAGTGCTCCTTTATCCGGATCCACTCCAGAATTTAACGGGTTATTTCCTGGCCCATGCCCCATCCTTCAACCAAGTTTCGTGAATATCCATTCAATAGTTTTTTTTTTTTTTTTTTTTTTTTTTTAAGTGACCGACTCTGGGCATAGGCTCTACAGCCTGCTTTGAAGGCCCAGTAGTCCTCCTACGCACCGCACACCTCTACATGTCACCACTTCGTCGCTAACACCCACCGTCTATACTGAATACATGTTAGGGCTGTCTTATACAGGATTGGTGTATTAGTATTAGCGGGGGTATTTTTACGACATGTCGGCGGGTCTTGTGGTAGATCAGTAAAGTCTGATATTTATGAAACTCACACCCTTAAACCGTTCCCTGCCCCAGCGGGATTTAAATCCAGGTCCGATAGGACTGCAGGCCAACTCTCTACCGATTGAACCACCGGATGTATGCGCTCTACCGAGTGCCCCTTTATCTGGATGCACTCCAATATTTAACGGGTTCTTCCTGCCCCATGCTCCTCCATCCCTTCACCAAGGTTCATGAAAATCCGTTCATTAGTTTTTGCGTAAAAGACACACACACACATACAGACACACAGACACACAGACACACACACACACACACACACACACACACACACACACACACACACAGATACACACACACAGCACACACACACACAGCACACACACACACACACACACACACACACACACACGCACCCACCCACCCACCCACCCACACACACACACACACACACACACACATACAGACAGACACGCAGAAAAAAAAAAAAAAACTCCTGGCGGAGGTAACAATAGGGTATATTTACTGCCCTTCGATAAAAATAGAGGAACGTGGTTAAATTAGTTCACTAGTTAAAAATGTTGCAAGAGGAATGCAGTCTTGTTCACCGTATGACTACATACCCTGATTAGTCAGATCTCCAGATTCTTGCCTTCTTCGTATCCACTTTGCCACAGTCTTAGTTGATATGCCTGATTCGTTAGCGATGACCCGGATACTTAAACCACTCTCTCGAAGATCGATGATCTGTCCTCGTGGTGCAACTTCGCTGTTTCTTCTGTCCATGACGATCACTTTCTTTGACTGGCGTTGCATTCCTCATGATGCCCAGACAAACGTTCGGTCTGCCCATTATTGGCTGCCTACTACACCTGATAATAAATATGATTGGCTACTGCCCCTTTCGTTCTTAAGATCCGCTGGGTTTCGTATAAGTCGCTCTTGGCGGTTCAGAGTTATGAGTCTACTATGCCCATAATAACATAGCTTATATTTGTCATGGTGGCCTGCCTGAGCGGTTTGGGTGTGTGATGTTACGTATTACTGTGTTAACCGCCGTATTTCATCACTGCTTAATTTCCTTTAAATTATACTGTTTTTTTTTTTTTTTTTTCCTGTAGAACAGTTCCATTAACTACTTCATATCCATGTCATACCTAAACTGCATTATGATCATTGTTCTTGGATAATACTTACAATGCAATATATATATATATATATATATATATATATATATATATATAGATAGATAGATAGATAGATAGATAGATAGATAGACAGAGAGAGAGAGAGAGAGATAAGTACTGTACATATATATATATATATATATATATATATATATATATATATATATATATATATATATATATATATATATATAATTCATTCATCATATAACCCCGTAGTACCCCATGAGGAGGGTAGGAGCCCGGGGCTAGGCAAGTAGGTCCTAACATTTAAGATGAGGGTGACCAGCCTCACTCATCCCTGAGTGGCACTGCGTGAGTAATAAGCCCCAGCCATCCCTTCTTAATCCGATTGGAGCACCAATAAACCACCAGGCCCCATAATTTGGTTACACGGTTACCACCTACCATAGTAAATGGTTTCCTGGAACCCATTTGGCTTGCCACTCAGTGTAGAGTCACCCATAGGCAGAAGGAAGAGGAAAGAATGAAGGAAAGAAAGGCAGAAGAGGGAGGAAGGAAGGATGGAAGAGAGGAGAGGGCAGGCACCCAAGAGCAGCGCTACATCGAGTGAGTGGATGGGGATCGCCCCAACTTACTACTAATATATATATATATATATATATATATATATATATATATATATATATATACATATATAAAAAGTTACCTCTTGATTCAAAATCCTGGCACTAGGATAATACAAGCACATGCACCTGATGATGCGTGGACAAAACACACACAGACACACACACACACACACACACAGCAAAATGTCCGATCATTATCCTAGTGCCAGGGCATTACAATGAAAGGAAGTCGGGGTGAAGGGTGAGAATGTCTTCGAGTACATCAAGATGTGTGATGAAGTAGGTACACAAAGCAGAAAACAAGAGTCCAGGGGTTCTGAAGGGAGCAATAACTGGCCAGTTAACGATATGATGGGATAATGCTTCATTCATGGCATTATGAAAGAGTTTACATGGTCTGTTGGCGGGCGGTCGTCTGGTGATTACCCCAAGGGAGAGATACCCCAGGCGAATGCGAGCGACAGCCACATCACAGCGGCGGGTGTAGGTGGGGTGTTTGCCAAAGGTGTGTCTCACGCCACGGTAGGTGTCATAGAGCTGGATGGTGACACCAGTGGGACGTTCAGCATCAGTACACAGGGCTAGGTCCTCCCTGGACTCCTCTAGAATGATTCTTCGGACAATTGTCATGGACACAGGGAGGCGGGTGGCAGCTAGGGGGAGGTTACAGGCAGCTCGGGCCAGGCGATCTGCCTGGTCAAGATGGATGTGACCAACATGGGCTGGGATCCAAATAAAAGAAACCCTGAGACCAAGAACATGAGCCTGATGGAGGAGAGAGTAGAGGGAGGAGAGGAGAGGGGAGGGGCGTCGGAGGGGTGGGGGTTGCAAAGTAAGGAATCGCTGATGTTTAGACCTGAAAGGTAATGAGAGAGAAGGAAGTCAAGGGCAGAGTGTATAGCAGTTGGTTCACACTGGGTACTGTTGGCCCAGTTGGGAAGGCGGTGGGAGTTGGAGTAGACAGGGGAAGCAGCTCCCGCCCGGCCGTTGGCGAGGACAGAACCGTCAGTGTAGACGTGAATAGGAGGGGAAGGGTTGGCGCAGGCTACGGAGTTAAGGGTTTCAGTGATTCATCAAAACTCACTGTTAAAACTTACCGTGGTGAAGGGGTTAACATTCCCTTTCAGATAATTATAATTTTTTTCAGAATTATATCAGGGAAAGTTTGAGCTTTTTTTTTTTTTTCCTTTTTGGTGGCTTCAGTATTTACATGACTAAAAATGAATTAATAAATAATGAAAATTGTACTATTAATAATAGAAATGATAATAATAATAATAGTAATAATAATAATAATAGTAGTAGTAGTAGTAGTAGTAGTTCCGGTAGTAGTAGTAGTAGTAGTAGTTCCGGTAGTAGTAGTAGTAGTAGTAGTTCCGGTAGTAGTAGTAGTAGTAGTAGTTCCGGTAGTAGTAGTAGTAGTAGTAGTTCCGGTAGTAGTAGTAGTAGTATAGTAGTAGTAGTAGTAATAATAATAATAATAATAATAATAATAATAATAATAACAGTAATAATGTTAGAATGAAATAGGTACAGATGGTTTAGTTTGTAAAGTGGAGCCAGGATTCCGGGGGCTTGAAATCAGTAATTGAATGATGCATTAAAAAAAATATATATATCCTGAAACTTGATTTTTTTTTTTTATCATTCAAAATGCTAAATGCTCAGAGCTTCCGGGGACTTCGCCCCCTGGGCCCCCACTGGGGCTTTGCCTCTGGACCCTACCCAATTTTGCTTGTGCTTAGTGCTCCGCGCGAATACATATTTGCCCCCCCAACATTTTCCCTTGCCCTCCATTTGCCCCCCCACTTTGAAAATCCTGGTGCCACCACTGCCTCCACCACGGGCAGGTGCAAGGAAGCACGCCTACTCGACCTGTTCGGCCCCAGCCCCGAGGGCCGACACACTGACGGAGGCCCGTCCAGTGAAAGGCCTCCCTCTACACCACCCAGCAGCCCTCACCCGACAGTCAAGAGTGGAATAGTGGTCCTGTGCCCCTTCAGGGAGCGCATACCAGAGGACGAGACACCTCCTACACCTGGGTGCCACCTGCAGTTGTCTTACCAACCCACTAGTCCGCCTCAGATCCTTATACTTCATATGGTGTGTGTAATCTACCATATTGTACTGGGTCAAGGGACCGTATTCCTTGTGAGTAATATTCGTGTAAGACTGATTGACTTCTGTTTTAAGCCCTGTTCCCTTGGTTGCATGCTCTGTATCCGGTCTTTGAAAGAACCCAATGTCAGACCCACATACTCAGAGAGCAAGAAGTTGATCTCTGAGGACGTGGCATAACATCTTCATTTCCCAATTCATGGAAAGAAGCCAATATCCACCCAGTTCCAAAGAAAGGAAGTTCCTCTGACCCCTCTGATTACAGACCAATAGCTGTCACATCTTCTCTTGGTAGGGTATTTGAAATTTTAATTAATAAACACATAGTTAAACATCTTGAATCCAACGACATGGTTAGTGATAGACAATATGGTTTTCGCCACGAAAGACCCACCACAGACATACTCAATCTCCTGACTCATACCATCCATTAATCAACTGACCAACATGGAGAAACTCATGCAGTAGCCCTTGATATTTCTAAAGCTTTCGACAGTGTGTGGCACCGATCCCTGCTGTCCAAGCTCCTTTTATATGGACTAACGTCCTTTGTTCCTCTGCTTTCCTCATATCTTAGTAACAGAAAAATAAAAGTAGGTGATGTATATATATTCCACTTTCCACTCAATTAACTTTGGCGTGCCACAGGGATCAGTTCTGGTGCCAACCCTGTTCCTGATTCATGTTAATGATCTCTTATCTGTCACTCACAATCCCATCCACTCTTGTGCAGATGATTCAACACTTCACAGTTCATTCGCACTCAAACACCCATTTACAAAGTTTAATATCTCTAGCTCTCAACTCAATACAGCCATCTCCATAAATCAAGACTTATCTATGATCAATGAATGGGGACAAAACAACCTTGCCTCATATAATGCTTGTATCACCAAATATATACAATTTACTAATAGACAAATATTGCCAGATTCGTATATAACCTTCAGTACTACTAATATTACCATCTCCAAAAGTACTGAAATTCTCGGTGTTTCATTCAACAATGCCCTTAGCTGGACCTCTCATGTCAGATCACTTGCTAAAACCTACTCAAAGAAACTTGAATTATTGTACAGAGTCCGTAACGTCTTCACTGACGAGCAGTTAGTTATAATTTATAAGTCATGTGTGCTCATAGCCTGAATATTGCTCACCCTTGTGGAATGGACGTGGAGAAGTTGCACTATAACAACTAGACAAAATTCGGAACAAAGCTGTTGGAATTATTAATAACCCTGCTATGATAAATAAACTACCTCCCCTACTAGTATGAAGGAATGTTGCCTCCCTTGTATTATTTTACAGATATTTTTATAGCAAATGCTTAGATGAAGTTGCTTCCATTGTGCCACCTCTCCATGCCTTCCCCCGTGCTACACGGGCATCCGGTAGCGCTCATGATTGGAATGTCACAGCCGCACTGCAGAACTTCTGCCTATCAGAAATCTTGTATTCCTCGAACTGTATCTCTCTGGAACTCGCTTCCCTGGAGTTGTTTCCCCCCAAACTTCAACCTACAGCTGTTCAAGTCCAACTGTTATAGATATTTTATGAATGGAGGATGCCAGTAATCTGGTGTATGGATATTTTTTTAAATTCATTTGTTTTAAGTTGACTTCACCCAAGTATGAAACCATGCAACTAATAAATCAGACAATACAACCTTAGGAAGAATACAGTAGGATTTTGTTCAACCAAATATTTTGTATACAGACCAGCTCCAGCCATCTATGTAATTTTCTCCATCATGTTTTGCTATATTTTGGCCTTCCATAGAAGGCAAGCCAGGATTGATAACCTGGAATCAGTTTAAGAACTGTTTTGTTCAACTGTGACAAACTGAGTAAATATTGTGTGTGTGTGTGTATATATATATATATATATATATATATATATATATATATATATATATATATATATATATATCCCATTGGATCCCAGGGGTGCTGGGCGAGGCATTCCACTGGGAGGGCACTAAGCGTACCGCCCTCCGCCTATCGGCTCATAGTCGCGAAGCTCATAGGTCCCTACCTGGGGGTTCCCTACTTTATAAAGACTTGAAAAATCCCAGTTCTGTCCAATGCTCGGGACACTGGGCTCCAATGGGTTAAAGAGACTGATAGGTTTGCCAGTCAGTAACCCATTGGATCCTAGGGGTGCTGGGCGAGGCATTGCACTGGGAGGGTACTAAGCGTACCGCCCTCCGCCTATCGGCTCATAGTCGCGAAGTTCATAGGTCCCTACTCGGGGGTTCCCTACTTTATAAAGACTTGAAAAATCCCAGTTATGTCCAATGCTCGGGACACTGGGCTCCAATGGGATATACATATACGGTATATATATATATATATATATATATATATATATATATATATATATATATATATATATATATATATATATATATATATATATATTATAAAATAACAAAATATGGGTTACACACAATATAGGCTTACTTTAATTATAGTATTATGTCTCGTTTATTTATGAATATCGTTGCGTCCTCACCCCACACTGGCACAGGTTCCAACGGCAGTAGTTCATTATAGGAAGGACGTTGCCCAGTGAGTTGTTCTACCTATGGTCAGCCTCTCGGTGTACGCACAAGATCAGCTGAGGCGATGATAAACACTGACTTCTTAAGTTCACTGTCTTCATTTTCCAAATAACTACACTTAATGCTTTCCAACTTCACTTCACTGTTTTCACAAGCACTGGAGTTATACAAAATTTACTAACTACAGTTACACTTGACAACAATACTTCATTGTTTGTCAACAAGTACCGAAATACAAACTGCACTGCACTGACACTTAATGCATGCCAACAACATTTCACTGTTTCCACAAGCACTGCACTGACACTGAACTACACTCTGACTGAACTGAAAACCAACTGAACTCGAACTAGTCTTTTTCCCATCCTTATATAAGCTTACATTGTTCTAGAATTATCTACATCTCCACAGCTCTGGTGTATTCCAGAGTGAGATCACAGTTACCAACTCGGAAACAACCAAAACATGCCAGTTTTCTTACACTGCATAACACTGAATTATTTACCATACAAACTTAATTTCAATTACATAATTTAACAGTCACATAAATAACACATTATTGAGATAATGAGCATAAAAATCAATGCATAACTTGCAAAACAACTACGCTCACAAACAGCAGGCAAACTGACGACTCTGACTCGTACTGAAACCTACGGTATGAGAAATGTCGAGAAACATCTTGGCTCCCTAACTGGCAAATCTCGCTTCTTAACACTACCCCTTCCCTAGTTCTTTGTCGTCCTGACAAAATTACACAATACGTACGAACATAAACCTTAATCCTTATGAAACATCTAACTATCCATAAAATAATCTTTCAAGTTATCAGGTCTTCTTCTGAACCACTTCTGACGTTGTTCTTGCTCCTCCAAACAGTCCACTCCTCCTGGAAGGTCTTGGTCCTCTTCCTGATTCACATCTTCTCTTGGGCAACTGTCACCATCCTCTTGCACTTTAACTCCTTGGTCCTCCTCAACATCCTCAACTGCGAGAGAACATGATTCCTCGGAGATGTCCCAGCTGTACTGTCCAGTACTGCCACAGACAGTTCATGTGTACCACCCTTGGGCAAGACTTCCTACCTCCCCGAATTCAATATGTTACGTCTGATAGGTACACAGTGTTAGGGCCATCCCATGGGCTCTGCAGCTTCACTGAGGATTGTATAACCAAACTTTGTCACCATCCTTGAAGCTCATTTCACTTGCCTTGGCATCATGCTTGCACTTCATCACGTCTCCCGAAAACTTGAGGGCTCCTCACACTTGATGTACCTCAGCCAGCCTTTCCTGAAGATGCTTCACATAGCCGGTTGTGTCTGTAGGCAGCTCTTCACCAGGTGGTCTTCCAATTAACAAGTCAACAGCTAAACGTAACTCGTGGCCCAACAACAGTTTGGCAGGGGTGTAGCCGGTAGACTCATGGAATGCAGACCGATATGCCATCAGCAATGCAGGTAATTTCTGGTCCCATTCTGTTTGTTCCTCTATGCAGTACTTGGCCAGTTCTTGTCCCAGGGTCCAGTTGAATTTCTCCACTGTCCCATCTGACTGTGGCCTTAGTGGGGTCATCCTGGTCTTCACGATCCTCAATAACTTTCAGCATTCACGGAACACAGCAGACTCGACTTCTACCCTGCTCTGAATGTAGCTCTTGTGGCATCCCAAAGTGACAGAAAAATTGATCAACCAACACCTGAGCAACCATCACTGCCTCTTGATCAGGGATAGCATAGGCTTCTGGCCACTTCGTGAAGTAGTCCATGGCGACACATATATACCAGTTCCCTCAATCCGTGAGTGGCAGAGGTCCAGCAATGTCCACCGCGACTTTTATCATCGGTTCACCCACCTGGTACAGCTGAGTAGGGGCGCAACCACGTTTCTTGGGTCCAGCACACATCGCAGGCCCAACACCGCTATTCAACATCCTGGCGCATGCCAATCCAGTAGAAACTCTGTTGCAGCTGGCTTAGAGTTTTCTTCACTCCCAGGTGCCCATAGATCTGGTTATGGGACTCATCCAAGATCTCAGACCTCATCTTCTTTGGAATCACCAGTTGTCAATACTTGCTGAGACCATCAGCTGTCTCCCACTGATGCTTCAGTAGTCCGTGGCTCAAATGAAGAAGGTCCCACTGACTCCAGTAGCTCTTGGTCACAGGGCTTAACCTGGAAACTTCTTCCCGAGATGGTCGCACTGTACTCCGCTGCAGCCACTATGGCACTGGTTGTAAATCTGCATCCTCCATCTGCATCCTCTCCTCTACTGACATCTTGCCCAGAATTTCCTTTGCAGCACCCTTATGACTAGTAGCAAGCTGAACTGCCCTCACATATTTCTGCTGCTCTAACTTGGCATCTACTTCCTCCTTAAGCTGTTGCTGTTCTTCATTTCGTCCATGAAAGCATCTAGCTGTTCTTGCACCCTCAGTTGAACTTCCCTCTGTTGCTCCTGTAATGCCTCCTGAAGCTGTTTATATCGTTCTTTCTGTTCATGCCTCCTGAAGCTGTTAATATCGTTCTTTCTGTTCTTCATTCTATGCCTCTTGTTGTTCGTATCGTTGTTTTTGTTCTTCACGTTGTGCCTCTAGTTGTTGTTCATATTGCTGTTTTTGTTCTTCACATTGTGCCTTTAGTTGTTCACTCTGTGCCATCAATTGTACCCTTTGTGCCTGTAATAATTCTTTGAGTTCTTTTTGTTCTTTTTCAGTCCTTCATTCAGTGCCTGTAGTTGGACACTTCGTGCTTGTAATAACCTCATGTTTCATGCCAGGGACACTTCTTCTTCTTGTCCAGCTTGGGATCTTTTCTGCCCACCTCCTGCTTCCACGTTGAAAGTTAGACTCACCGCAGCCCTAAATAATCCACACTCTTGACACCAGTGTTCCGTCCCCATCCCACAATGGCACAGGCTCCAACAGCAGTAGTCCAGTATGGGAAGGACGTTGCCCAGTGAGTTGCTCTTCCTATGGTCAGGAAGAGCAACTCACTGGATGTACAGCATGCAAGATCAGCTGAGGCGAAGATAAACACTGGCTTCTTAAGTCCACTGTCTTTATTTTCCAAATAACAACACTTAATGCTTTCCAACTTCACTTCACTGTTTTCACAAGCACTGGAGCTATACAATCTTCACTAAGTGCAGTTACACTTGACAACAATACTTCATTGTTTGTCAACAAGTACCGAAAATGTACAAACGGCACTGCACTGACACTTAATGCATGCCAACAACACTTCACTGTTTCCACAAGCACTGCACTGACACTGAACTACACTCTGACTGAACTGAAAACCTACTGAACTCGAACTAGTCTTTTTCCCATCCTTATATAAGCTTACATTGTTCTAGAATTATCTACATCTCCACAGCTCTGGTGTATTCCAGAGTGAGATCACAGTTACCAACTCGGAAACAACCAAAACATGCCAGTTTTCTTACACTGCATAACACTGAATTATTTACCATACAAACTTAATTTCAATTACATAATTTAACAGTCACATAAATAACACATTATTGAGATAATGAGCATAAAAATCAATGCATAACTTGCAAAACAACTACGCTCACAAACAGCAGGCAAACTGACGACTCTGACTCGTACTGAAACCTACGGTATGAGAAATGTCGAGAAACATCTTGGCTCCCTAACTGGCAAATCTCGCTTCTTAACAGTATACTGTATATAGCAAACCTTTCTCATAGATAGTGGATAAATGACTACAGTAGACTTCCCATTGTATTATTTTAGTATTGCTATTACATATATATATATATATATATACACAAATGCTCGTGGGCCCTTTGGGCCCCTCGCACTTGCTCCTGAGGAGGGCTCTCGCGTTTATGTGTTGTTCTAGTGTAACGTTGTCACTTGGATTTTTTGCAGCTAAGCAGTTGATCGTGTTATTTGCAGCTTCGGGAATGGAACCCAAGTTGTCCGAACGCAAGTCCGAAATACATACACAGACACACGGCTACTGCTACAGTTTATCTTAGTTCTACCTCTGGGCAAAAAATTCTACGGAGATCCTATGCCAGGCTCCAGGAGCAGCGTTTTTTGGTCAAAATGTGATCACTCATTATATATAGTAAAAGTTTTTCAATCGTGATGGGACCAAGTTCTTTAACATCAGATATTTTTTTGCGATTTTTGTGCCAATTTTCGTGTGATTTGAATGTGTAGTTTCGGCTGCCCAAAATACACACACACACACACACACACACAGGGATTCAATCTAGGCGGACGTGCGACACCGGCGCTCCGTACCAAATCATCACGGCCAGTGGCATTACCTAAATAGTATCTTTGTATGAGTCAACCTCAGTACCAGGTTAGACTAAATGATTGTTCATTATTAAAAGGAAAAAAAAAATAAGTTTAAACAAGACTTGTTCAAACAGGAAATAGAACCAAGACGAAAGAATACACTGAGTCATCTCTGAGGTTTGTTTAGACTACAACAACACGGAGATTGTAAGTACATGCTTTGCACTTTAAGTATTGCAAAATGGATACATACTTCAGTAAAACAAATTTGGAAAAGAAAAGGGATAAAGGTAAAAAGCAAAATGATGATTTCTACCAAGAACTGGTTGAAGTAGAGACACAATAGACTGGCTGAACGTGTAAACAAACTAGAAATGGCTTTCAAAAATGAAATTGATGAAATAAAGAAGCAGATGCACTTGCAAAAGGAAGAAATAGAAAAACTAGGAAGGGAGGCCAATAAGAAAGACACAACCATCAGTGAACTAACAGTGGAATTGAGTACACTTAGGAAGAAAATGAGTGAAATGGCAAGTACAGTAATCAATCACGAGAGTGTTATGGAAGAGTTCAAAAATGACAGAGACAATTAGGCAAGTTAGCAGTCTTATTGACCAGAGCAGTGATATTGAGGAGAAGATAACACAAGTGAATGAAGCTGTGCAAAGCTACAAAAATGATGTAGAAACCACGTATGCTGAAATGATGAAAGTAAAGAAAGACTTAGAAACAAGGGTGGAGGAAAAAAAAAGCATTAAAAAGGAGGTGAAAAGAATAATGCAAAACAATCCAAAGTTAGTCAGAGATTCAGTAGAGATAGACAAATCAATAGTAATCACTGGTATAGAAGAGGAAGAAGTTAAAAACAAGATCACAAGAGACAAAAAGGAGATGGCAAATGTAATGAGCTTACTGAAAGAAGTATCAGAGGAAATCTGTAGTAAAGAATTAGAGGAACACAAAAGGTTAGGGAAATACGAGAAAAGCAAGACAAGACCTCTAAAGGTGACTTTCCAGAGTGTAAACACTGTGGAAGAGATACTAAAAAATGCAAAGAATCTTAAGGAAAAAGAGGAGTTCAATAATGTATGGATAAAAAGATGCCTAACACAAGAGGAACTGAAATTACTGAAAAAGAAAAGGGAGGAAGTAAAAACAAAAAATGAGGGAAGATTAGAAGAGGAGAAGAAATTTTTTTACAAAGTAATAGGAATGCAGGTACGAAAGTGGTACACAAACAGGATGGAAGAAAAAGGAGGAAGGTAGTAGAACCATGTCATGACAAGTATATAAACAAGATGATAAAATTGATGTACTCAAATGTGGATGGAATGGTATCTAAATTACTAGAGATGAATGATTATGTCAGAGAAAATGAACCACAAATAATATGCCTAACTGAAACAAAATTAATACCAAGGATATCAAATGACATACTAAGCTTAGAGGAATACAATATATGGAGAAGAGACAGATATTTAAAAAAAGGAGGAGGAATTATAATATTAACTAAGAAAAATCTAAAAGTCAAGGAAATAAAACTAGATATACCATCACAAGTAGAACTGATTGCAGTAGAGATCGACACATCTGAAGGTAAAGTAATTGTAGCCAATTTGTACATGCCACCCAGATCAAACACATGGGAAAGAGACGAATATGAGGACCTGGCAGAGAGTACAATTCAGAGTGTAAGATCATTGCTACATAAAATGGAAGAGAAATCGGAAAGAATTATACTAACTGGGGACTTCAATACAAATATAAATTGGAATACTCTAGATATAAATAGCCAAGAATGCTGTTGGGACCAAAAGCTCCTGGATCTCGTACAAGAGTTTTTTTTAACGCAACATGTGAGGGAAACCACCAGAAAAAGAGGACTTGATGTACCTTCAGTGCTAGATCTAATATTTACTAGGCAAGAAAATGATATTGACAGTTTAATATATCACCCTCCACTCGGCAAAAGCGATCATGCAGTACTAAATTATAACTTCAGGATAGCATATGACATAGTAAACAGCAATGATAGTTACAAAAAGAGCCTAAACTATAAAAAGGGAAATTATCAAGACCTAAAGAAGTATTTCTTAGAAGTTGATTAGGAAAATGAGCTTAGAGGACAAGATTTAAATGCTGTATATAAAAATTTTCGTAAACTTTATAAAATAGGAGTCCAGAAGTACATCCCACAGCACAAAGAAGCAGATAAGAAAATACAGAAATGGTTCAATACAGAATGTAAAAAATCAGAAGAAAGAAGAGATTTGTTGTGGAATAGATACAGAAGACACAATAGTGAAAGGGCGTATAATAATTACAAACAGGCAAGAAACGACTATACAAGAATAAGGAGGGAAGCCCAAAAATAGTTTGAGGAGGATATAATAAATAAAAGTAGTGATCAACCAAAGCTGTTTTACAACTATACCAGAAGCAAAACTAAAGTAAAAGATATAATACAATCCATTACAGACGAGGGAATCACTTATACACAAGAGAAAGATATTTGTGAAGCACTAAATAAGAATTTCCAATTAGCTTTTACAGAAGAAAAAATTTTTGAGAGGGACTATGTGGAACACGCATGTCCACACATACTACCAGATATACAAATAGCAGACAAAGTAATACAGGAGGAGCTAAGTAGATTAGACAGAGGAAAAGCAAGTGGTCCTGATGAAATTTCATGTTGGGTATTACGAGAATGTGCAACGGAGTTAAGTAAACCATTATTTTTAATTTTCAAGAAATCCTTGAGTCAAGGTAAACTACCTGATATTTGGAAAAAAACAAATATTGTCCCCTTATTCAAGAAAGGAAATAGACAAAATCCACTCAACTACCGACCAGTATCACTGACCAGTGTTGTAAGCAGGGTATTGGAAAAACTTATAAGAAAAGCTTGGGTAAATCATCTAGAAGAACACAGTATGATAACAGAAAGACAGTTTGGTTTCAGAAAAACAAAATCATGTGTTACTAATCTGTTGAGCTACTATGACAGAGTAACAAACACAATACAGGAAAGGGAAGGATGGGTGGACAGTATCTATTTAGATTTCAAGAAAGTTTTTAACACAGTACCACACCAAAGACTTTTATGGAAACTGTACCATCAAGGAGGAATTCGAGGCAAATTGTTTTATTGGATGCAAGACTTTCTCATAAAAAGAGAAATGAGGACAGTACTAAGAGGAAACTACTCATCATGGAAAGAAGTGACTAGTGGAGTACCACAGGGTTCAGTGCTGGCACCAATCATGTTTTTAGTGTATATAAATGATATAAACAGTAACACTGGAAATGAGAGCTATCTGAATATGTTTGCAGATGATGCAAAAATACAAAGGAGAATTACTAACAGACTCTTGTAAAGAGCTACAAGAAGAATTAAATAAACTTCATGAATGGAGTAGTACATGGCAAATGGAATTGAATGTGGACAAGTGTCATGTAATCAAGTTTGGTAAAAGTGGAAAAAGACCTGATTGGGATTATAAGTTAGGAACTAAAACCCTATACACATCAGAAAGAGAGAAAGACCTAGGTGTGATTATCAATAACATCTCCGGCTGACCACATCAGTGAGAAGGTGCGGAACATGTATACACTGCTTGCAAATATGAGAATAGCATTCACATACATAAATGAAGACATGCTAAGAAGGATAATAACATCATTCATTAGACCAACCCTGGAATATGCATCAGTAGTCTGGAGTCCTCACCTCAAAAAGCATATAGACAAGATTGAAAAAGTTCAAAGGGCCGCTACAAGATGGATACCAAGCTTAAGGGACCTAAGCTACGAAGAAAGACTAAATAAACTGAATCTACCAACACTACAGGAGAGAAGGAAAAGAGGTGACATGATAATGCTATATAAATGCATATCAGGAAAGGAGAAAATAGACATAAATGATTACTTAACATATGGGGAAGCATCAGCAAGAGGACACTGCAAAAAACTGCATAAGAAGAGAGGTGATGAAGACGTAAGGAAATTCAGTTTCCCAAACAGAGCAATTGATCAATGGAATGCACTACCGAATGAAATAGTGTGTGCCAAAACAATTCACAAATTTAAGGATATGTACGATAAATATGGTTTAAGACACGGGACAGTACGAGCTTGACTCATTCCTGTAAAGATACAATTAGGTAAGAACAATTAGGTACAATTAGGTAAGAACACACACACACACGGCTACTGCTATATATATATATATATATATATATATATTTATATATATATATATATATATATATATATATATATATATATATATATATATATAATTTTATTGTTATAATTATATTACTACAATTACTAGTTATGATCACTTACAATATTATCACAAGTATGTTACTTTTACACTATTATGTATCTCATTTAGCGTACCTGTTGATTGTAATGAGTATATAATATGCATTAATATGTTGTGACAGTATTTACTGTCATTGGTATGACAGCTTTGCGTGACCAAGTGATATGATGGCATTATATGGGCACTACCATATATTTCATAACACAATGTACAGAATGTAATGTCTGCTGGAGATACACAGCTTCTCACTAGGAATGTCAATCCACATAATGTATATCCACAATTTTGCTGTTAATGTATATCCACAACCTTGCTGTCCCAGATCATCAAGATTGTCTTAACATATGATATATCTGAAACAATATCTTTGTAGTCCAGACGGCCAAGAATTTCATGACGTATTCAAACATGTGGAGTAACCAGCTCTAGTCGGTTATTCCACGTGAATGGTAATCTACCAGACACATCAGACACACACATCCTCTACAAGCTGTATATAATGTCGGAAAGATTCCTTCAGGTCAGAAGGGGTTAGAGAAGGCCCCAGAACACGATGAGGGGGGAATCAGGAGAAGAGTCAGCTAATAGGTTTTGCCCTCACACTACGTTATGCTGTAGAGCACAGTTCAATACAACTATGTACAATAAACTCCATAACCCAAGAGTTGCTCTCTAACTCACCTCACTGTTACACAACGGGGGGAGGTATGAAAGAGAGACCTACTTATTCACTCTAGCCGACGACACACCATTTTACTAAGCACGACAAGTTCGAGCCATACGATGTCTCACAACTTTATTCTAGCAGTGCTTCGGGGATCTACAATCAACCTCCCTATCTTTTTACATATACCTACGGCAAGACAGGGAGGTACACAGGCACTCCGGAAAGAATAGCAGCATAAGTAACTTTGGGCTGGAAGAAGAGGATCTGGGCTCTCCCCTTCGCTTCAAGAAATGAAGCCTCTCAGGTGTACGAATGCACAAAATTACCTTTTCCAGGCAGTATCTAGGACAGTTTCTAGAAGATACAGCAAGAGAACCCCCACAGTGATAACATCTAAGTGCTACTAGACATTCGCTCCATGACTTGGTCCACCACAGGAGAGACAGACACCAGGAAGGCCAGCCTGTGCACAGTGGCAAAACTGGCTAACATGTCCATACCCCTGACAGTGGAAACATCGCCTTGGGGTCGGCATGTATGGCTTCACAGGAGGTGATACCTATACCCAAGCCAGTTTTATAGATATAAGCAATGCTAACTTGTCAAATGTCAGAAACAAGGTTGGAGTCAGGGTCAAGATACTGTACCTACCATCTACTTTCTTCTGCAGGCGCTCAACAGTCACCACACCAGAGGATTATAGTTCCTCCAACAACTGTGCCACTGGCTATCCGAGGAGGTCACGGAAGAGAATTACACCCTCTCATCTGTTAAAGGCAGCATGAGGAACACAGGTAGCATCCATCCTAGAAACAGAAGTCAGAGCCTGTAACTGGGGGCTCTCTTCTGAGGAAGACACCTCAGTCAGGATGCTTCCAGCCCCTGGGAGAAGATTTTAGGTTCTCTACCTCAGTCTGAGACAATGGCACAGTGCACATTAAAAATGTCAATATCTAGCACTGCCCTGCCTACAGAGATTTACATGACTAGATCTTCCACAGAGGACTCTGTTTCTTCTGGGCCTAACCGTATGGCCGAGTGACCCGACGAAAAAGCCTCCCAGTCCCAGCTTGATGCTGGGGCAAAGGAGGATAGTCCCAAGGGGACTAGTAAGGCTCAAGAGTCGCAATAATGGATGTTGATTCTGTGAGGCCTGGGACAGATGTACAGTAGACTTGTCAACAGAGTTATAATTAATGGAAACCATTAACTTTAACAAAAATACTTCATTTCCTCGCCCCTCCACCCACCATGGAGCCCTGCAAGGGGAGGTCATATGCCAGGGATAACACTGGCTACCCCAGAGGTAGTAAGGGATTATACACATGTAACCACCGGGGGACCCAGGCAAGGGTGACTCGAAGGCGACAGGAGCCATCAGGTCTCCTAGTGCCCACTTGACCCTAGCCAACAAGTGACCAGCCGACTGACCTGGTCAGGCCCAACTGGGCCACCCATCTAGCCAGAATAGGGGACCAAAGAGACGTGTTGCTAGCTTCAGGGTGCGTCATGCAGCATCACTCAACCCACAGGACTCTCGATGCCATGCATGGCAAACAGATGGGGAGAAAAAAACCCACCCAGGATGGAAGATGGGCAGGGATGAGCAACATTACCAGCAGGCCTCCTTTAGCAGCGATGTCTGGGGGGTGCTTGGTCCATGAGGCCGACAAATGCCGAACCCTACAAAGGTAGGCACATCTCCAAAGAAGGTGGCACTGCCGGCCATGTTTCAAGCTCTGCCACCACGTCAAGATGATCCCCCCTCAGCAGGGGAGGGGGAATGTAATCAGCTGGTACATACTGGAGGTTAGGGTGACCGGCGAACTAGACTTACCTGATAAGTAGGAGTAGGATGAGTAAAGGAGAAAAGTATGGCAAGGGTGAAGATTAAACATGCACAGTGCACACCCTAAAGAATGACATAATAAGATAAATTACTGGAAATCATATCTTGTTAAGAGGTATTTGCAAAGTGGATAATCGCAATTGTTGATGGTTTCATTGTTTTGACAAACAGTGATGATGACACAGATAATCTGTTTCAGGTGGAGTTGGAAGAAGAACTAAAAGACAACGGATTTACTCTAATTATGGCAGCAGATCTCAAAGCTAAAAAGATCTTGTCTTGAGAGTGGATGATTGTATCTTCCACAGAAATGAAGAGGAAATTAAAGAAGAGAAGGCGACGAGAAACGATTGGATGAAAGATGAGATAGAAAAGTTGACTAAAACCCCTAAATATAACATCATAAAGATGATGTTTCACAAAGACAACGACATAGGCATTAGAGCAGAGAATATTTCTGTTTAGTATGAGAATTCTATCATCTATTGCCAGACGCCTCAATCCCGTTTGGGGTGGCCACAAACAAATCGCCTCCACGTCGCCCTGTCCCCCGCCATTTCACTGCCCTGCTCCCATCTCACACCCCCCTCTCTCATATACCTCTCCACCCCATCCCTCCATCTCATCCTCGGCCTCCCTCTCCCTCTTCCCCCCTCCACCTCACTCACATACACTCTCTCCGTCAGTCTTTCACCCTCCATCCTCTCCACATGGCCAAACCACCTCAGTGTGTTCCTAATAACGCTTCCTATCACATCCACATCCACACCACAACGCTCCTTTATATCCTTATTCGTCAGCCTGTCTCTCCATGTGACTCCACAGTTTCCTCTTAAATAACTCATTTCCACTGCTCTCACTCTTGACTTGTGTCCTTCCAACAACGTCCAAGCTTCACTTCCATACGTTAGAGTTGGTATCACAACACTGTCATGTAGTAACTTTTTCACTTCCATGCTCACTCCCCTGTTTCTTATCACTGCTTTCAAAGAACCAACAACCTTTCTTCCCTGTTGTACCCTTTCAAGCACTTCACCCTCCAAACCTCCATCCTTACTCATCACACTACCCAAGTACTTAAACGTACTCACATTTTCCAGTTCCCCACCATCCAACCTCGCTGTACATTCACTGACTTCACCTCTCTCAAAGACCGTCACTTTACTCTTCCCTACATTCACCTTTATATCCCGTTTCTCACACACTCTCCCAAACTCATCCACCAAGCCTTGCAGCTCCCCTTCGTCTTCATTCAACAACACAGTATCATCTACAAACAAGAGTACAGGGAGTTTCCAAACACTATCCTCTCTCACCAGGGCCACTCCAACATCCACTACCCTACCTTGTACCTCTTTTATTACCCCATCCATGTACAGATTGAACAACCATGGAGACATGACACATCCCTTTTTCAACCCAACCTTCAAAGAGAAAAAATCACTTAGTTCACCATCCACACGCACTGCAGCCTTCGCACCATCATACATACTCTTCACAGCATTCAACAACTTCCCATCTACTCCATATATTCTTAATACTTTCCACAATCCTTGTCTATCCACCCTGTCATATGCTTTCTCCAAATCAATGAAAGCCGCATACAACTTCTTTCCCTTCTCTAGAAAGTTTTCCACTAAGGATCTAAGAATGCATATCTGATCTACACAACCTCTTCCCTTCGTAAAGCCTCCCTGTTCTTCTCCAACTAATTCCTCTGTTCTTTCTCTAACTCTGTCAATAAGTATCTTACAATATACTTTTCCTATTATACTAAGAAGACAAATGCCCCTATGATTACCACACACTTCTTTTTCCCCTTTTCCTTTGTACAAGGGAATTCCCAAATTCCAAATTAAGGAAGAGGGATACATGGAGGTAATGACTTGCATGAAATGTTATGCAATAGAGCAACATGCAAAAAAGCAAATGTCCTAAAGAAAAAGACTATAAGATCTGTTCAGAAGGTGGATCAGATTAACATACTTGGAGTGGGTGCAGCTGTGACTGCAAAAAGTGCATAAACTGCAAGGACGCACATAGGACTCTGGCTATGAAATGCCTGATAAGGAAGAATGCCTTAAAAGAAAAAAGGACCGTCAGGACAATGAATAGACATCAGTCACAGATGACTTACATCAGAGTCATACAGGGGAATGTAGTATCCTGTCCAGGTTAAATCTAGATAAAGATACCCCAGCCAAGATCATGACGCTGATGATGCATCCCACATGCTTAATATGGTAAGACCTGAGACTCTGCAATTGAATTAAACAAACTTCTTAGCGTACATGATCTTCCTGAGGTGGTGATTTCTGACGTTTCGCCATCTAGGGAGATTTTGAATCAAGATGCTTTGGCAGTTAGGAAGGAAGACTCAAGGAAAAACGCACCCGGAGAACGACAGGAACGTCAGATGGACACTGAATGGGAACTAGAAGAAGTAGTAGGAGGAATGGAACCAGCAGAAGTGCAAGTTCCCACCATGACATTGAGAGGAAAGGATATAGGTCTGGAGATTGTCGGAAATGAAATGGGAATCAAAGAACTAGAAAAGATGCCATTATGCAAAATAAAAGAAAGTACGGATAATAACAAACTAAAGCTGACATACGGATACCCAAACAATACGGAGACAGATGTGTATAGACTGCTTTACAATGATAAAATAGACTTGAGAGGCTGCTTCACGCAAGTAGCCAAAGTAACATTCAAGAAAACCAGAGCGCTGATAATTATAGAAAGAACGCCGCCATCACAAGTCACCAGAGATTCAAGATTAAAAAAAGATGTCAGCAATAACAATAAGAGCAGTAGAGCTGATAATAATTCAGCATAATGTACTACAATGGAAGAATAGACAAGATGATCTCAAAAGATGTTATAATGAACTGAACCCGGATTTGATACTGATAAACCAGGGATTAAAAACAGCGGAAACATTAAAAATCAGAGGTTATACCATAATAAAGATTAACTCATGAGAAGAACAAAATGATCGATCAGTTATCTGCGTAAAGGAAAGTGTACAATATAAACTATGATGATTATATTACAGACATTTTAGCAATAGAAATTACTACTGGAACAGGACCAGTTATTATAACAACTTGCCACCACGAAGGGGATATTTACCTTACGCTGATGTTAACCAATTATTATGCAATAATATACCAGCGTATATAATTGGTGATCTTAATGGACGGCATACCATCCTAGGACACACAGCTAAGAACAATGTGTAAGACTGATAGGGCTGGAAAGGGCACAATAAAATTTATCATTTTAATGCAGAAGTTGGACCTATGACATTATCTGACCAATTACCAGTAATTACCAGCATAAGCACAAATCCAACTTATAATTCATGTAAACCAAGATATAACTGTTAGTCTGCTAATTGTGAATTATTTAAAAGAACAATAAATAAGGCTGTAGAAATAAATGGCATAACTTCAGCCACATAGTGGAAATTGACGAGGAGCAAAAAAAAAAACGGTATAATTACGTAACAAGAGCGATGGACAGAGCTATACAAAAAATTTACACCAAAAGACCTAATATTCCGTGTGAAACACCAGCAACCCTGGACAGGTAATGTGGGGTGCACCAGCACCACATTGTGTTTTGAAATTATGAGTTCATATACCTCTTCTCAAGGTAGGGGACTGAGGCTCCATGTAGTCTACCTTCATATAGTAGTACTCGCGTAAATTTGCGCCTGTGGTGTGGCCCGCACCTGTGTACAGTGTTGCCACATTTTCTGTACCGTTATCTCTCTCTCTCTCTCTCTCTCTCTCCTGGCGGGAGATGTGAGCCACCCTGAGTACTTTTGATTCTTTTGTAAGTTATTTATAATTGTGCTTTCATTTGTTAATTTGGTTTTGTTATATTTAGTGATATTTATCATTTTTTGTATACAGCGACAGATGACCCGTTATTGCAGTACCATGATTGATTTTCATTCATTCATTCTCTTTCCCCTTCCTCCATCTCTCTCTCTCAGCCTGACAATGCCTCCACCACCACCACCCCCCGTCATGCCGACAATGCATTCAACCTTGCCCCTCTCCTGCCTGCCTCTCTCTCTCTCTCTCTCTCTCTCTCTCTCTCTCTCTCTTATTGCAAGAGACATTTTGGATATTTTCCTTTACATAATATTGTATATATTGTAAATTTGACATCATTTCCACACCACCCTTGAGGTCAAGGCCACCGACTGGGTGTGGAAGTGTTGCCGCTCGCGAGTGAATAATGTTTTTTTTTTTTACTTCAGTATTGGCATATGTCTACTATTTTGTCCTACATATTAGCTTATGATTATAAATGTGATTATTCCTCGCCCTTAAAATTACGGTAAAAGCCAGTAAATGTGAACATTTTTCCCTAGCAACACCTGTACAAGCTATGCTTGGGTCTATGGAGGGGTACGTACTTTACCTTATGCAAGACTGGGTGTGTCAGTGTTGCCACTCACAAGAATTATATGAATTATTTCTTTTACTTTGGATATTGGCATTAAAATGCGTGACTTAAAGAACAGTGCCCCCGAAATATACCATAGTGCCCCCGACAACGGGGCAAGCCAGATACAGCCCAGTATGCCCGGGAACGTGCCGACATCCCCACACGGACCCCACGGGGTAGCCGCCACCAGTCGGAACAACCCCCGGCAACAACGACATATGTCAGCCCAGGCCGTGCGCCCCTATGTCACGCAGCCACCACGCCGTTGCTGTCGTAGGAGAAGGACACTACCTTCACAGAGTGATGCTAGGGGTGGAGTTGTTCTAGACACTCCAGACGGCGCCCCTCCTCGTGAGACAGCCTATTGTCGCTCCGAAAGCGTCCCGGTAGAGACGGCCTATTGTCGCTCCCGCCCTCATGAGATGGCCTATTGTCGCTCCGAAAGTGTTCCAGTAGAGACGGCCTATTGTCACTCCCGCCCTCGTGAGATGGCCTATTGTCGCTCCGAAAGTGTCCCGGTAGAGACGGCCTATTGTCACTCCCCTCCTCGTGAGACGGCCTATTGTCGCTCCCCTCCTCGTGAGACGGCCTATTGTCGCTCCGAAGGTGCCGCGGTAGAGACGGCCTATTGTCGTTCCCGCCCTCGTGAGACGGCCCACTGTCGCTCCGAAGGTGCACAGAAGGAGACAAGGAGCGAGAAGTCACCCCGGCAGGAGACAAGAGCCCAGACTTCCCATACCAGAGTGGCCCATACAGGCCTCACAGCCTCCCCTGGCCTCCGCTCCCTACGTCTGGCTCTAGAACAGACGCACCTGATGGGCCCCAGCGTAAGTCGATGCAGCAGCCCTCCCCTGTCGGCGCCCCTAGGCGCTGGAGACTGCAGTCCGCAGTCTCTCCCAATTCTCCCCATGACACCCGGGCGCGATCTCCATACACCCCTATGACAATGTAAGGCTCCCACCTCCGGCCGAGACTTACACCAGAGGTTCCTGGAGCTATTCGACCCCAGTCCTGTGGGCCATACTCCTGAGCCCAGTCCGGACGCCATGGGTAGCCCAGGACGCGAGAGGACGCCCTTACGAGTCGTCCCGTGCCCTCTTGGCATGCCTCCCCTTGGTGGTGCCCCTAGCCCGGCAGGATTGCTGACGGCGTGTTCCCACCTACCCCCACGATGAATACGAGAGTGATGCTACCCAGACACAGTGCAAGTGATTTAGGTTAAGTGTGACTTCGCCTAGTATAATATTGTGCAGTGACTTAATATAGTGAATATCAGGGCAAGTGAGACCACAGTGAGAGAACAGAGGACGAGCGTGTGAACCAAGAGAGATGAACTATATTTATGAGTGACGTCCCTTATATACAGTTAGTAAGACTGTGCCGCCTGGAAATTCCTCCATAGTAATACACCCCTACTGCTGTGAGCTCTAAAGAAGTAATACGAGAAAGTGTTAGTGATATTCCCCCATTCACGCTGCCCGTAAATCCTGTCCGACACTCTCTCGTCCCAGTATCTAGTGTAAGTGTAAACCAAGAATAAAATCAATTACCAAAGTCCCTTTGCTATTGGAAAACGTGTAATCCTCATTGTTAATACTTGCCTCTCTCCAGTATTACCATAACTCCCTCCTAGCCGTCACAAGTCACTCCTCGCACCCCCCCCTTTCTCCCCCCCTTGTGAAACTCACTCCCCGCGCCTTGCGCACGCGCCTATATTCACTGTACCCTGAATGCACTAGGATTGATTGTGTTGGCATTAATATCAGATAAGCAAGTATCCTGCGAGATACACATGTCCTAGATAAGGTTTTATATTGCTATATATAATGTTGTAATATCTGCTGATTTGTCCTGTGTCTGATTGTGGTAATATACGTGTAAAGGTTATTGCCTAGAGTTTTTGTGTCCTGCCTCTCTTTATTGCACTAAGCTCCGGTCTCGAAATAGGACCCTGCTCCATGTTAGGTGTACTAGAAACGAGAAGTCGAACCTATTTACACCTAGCATTACACTGGTGGGCAGCGGTGGTTCTAGACCCGGGCGTAAAAGAGAGGTAATCAGGAATATTTGGCAAAATGGCAACTAAACCGCACGTTCAGTTACCCAAATTTGACCCCGACCAGTATGATATACACACATATCTGGCAATAATTAAACCCTTACTGGATATTGGCTTTGAAAATGACCAACAAAAAATTGCAGTCACACTACCACTATTGGGTAAAGCGGCGGCGAACATAGCACCAAAAATTGTCCCAGAACTCACCTGGCAGAACTTTACAAAGTTCACTGTACAAGCCATCACCCCATCATTAAGGAAAGTGGTGGCTCTATCCCAATTGGATAGTTTTTCATTCGACAGGGATGTAGATAACACCCTGATACAGGCAAGATGCCTGGTTACTGCTGCCTACCCGGAGGCAGATGAGGAAACCCGGGATCAGCATACATTTAACACTCTGCTCAGAGTGCTCCCGAGTGTTGTTAAGCAACACTTCACTATCCATGACCCAACAGGAGACATGGATAGAGATATACAGCTGATACGGCGCCTCCTGACCGCCTGCCCTTCTCCACAGCAAATCAGTGTTGTTAAGAAATTCCCCACCCGACCCCTGGCTCCCTCAGCCACACCACGTCTACCTCTGCCTCACACCAGCCCGACCCTGGTGCCTAGCCCGCCCAGGCCACACCCCTCCCGTCGGCGCCCCGCCCCGCGAGAAAACTCGAACATAATTCTTGTCAACTCGTGGGAATTCACAGCCTGCAACTCCCGCTGCCCCCTTCATGACATACGTGACCAGCTTAAAGCTGCTCGCCGCAGAATTACAGCCCCGGGTTCGCATAAAGTGTCCACCTTAAAAGGCGAGGCCCCAGGGGACAAGCTGATGCCCATGGACGAGCCCCATTCAGGAGAACTGGAGCAGGAACAGGAGAATGAAAGCCCTAGCCAGCTGGATTTTTAGGGCCGCCCCCGCACCAACCCACGATGGCGGGGGCCATTACCCCTAAGTATCACCCCCCAGTATACCACAAGATGAAAATAAACGGCGTGAAGGCCAGACTGCTAGTCGATACGGGAGCGGCCAGGTCCTGCCTTTACAGCCACTATTTCTCCCGCTACAGATCGTGGTTTGGCCCATTCCGCCCTACTACCACTCACCTTGCGGACACGGGGGATGGCCCCCTGCCCATCCATGGGGAAACTCGGGCCTTACGGGTCGACACCCACCAGCCGGTGTCCACCCAACATCCATTCATCATTTTTTATTCCTTCTGCCGGAGTTATGACGGGTATTTAGGACTGGACTTGCTCCAAAAACTCGGAGCCACGATCGACTGTCGCCACCGACAACTTCAGTTCCGCCCCCCACCCCGTTCCACCCCAGCTGTTTGCACATGCACGCCGCGGCCCTGGTCGGAGGATTCGCCCCCTCCCTCCCCCCAGTGCCCCCTTCCCCCCCTTTCCCCACCCCCTCTCCTCCCCCTCCCATGCCTTTCCACCCCACTCCTGCTCCTTCTTTTCCCGCCACTGTCTCCGCCGCTGTTACCATCCCCTCCCACCATGAGGCTTGGGTGCCCCTTAACAGGCCCTCAGGTCCATCCATTTTGTTCTCCCCCCTCCTCCCCTCTGGACCCCTTTCTGCCTGCCTTGTGTCCCCCACCTTCCTCCCTCCCCACCACGCTGCCATCCGCATCGCCAATCTCACCCCGTCCCCTCTCACCCTCCCCAAGGGGCTTATCATCGGAGAGATGGAGGAAGCCAAGCCCTGTGCCCCATCCTCCTCCCACCTCCCCACCCCTCTACCCCCCATCCCCGACCACCTCTCCGACCAGCAGTCAGACACCCAACGCCGCCTCCTCCTGGATTTCCAGGATTTGTTTGTGACAGGACCAGCAGATATAGGGCATACCACATACCTGTCGCATGAAATTCATATGAAAGGCCCACCTATATGACAACCATCCCGACGTAAGAACCCCCGACAGAGAGAAGAGGAGGACCGCCAGGTGCGCGAAATGGTAGAGGCAGGTGTTATTTCCCCCTCCACGAGCCCATGGTCCTCCCCCATCGTTCTAGTAAAAAAGAAAGACGGCACAATGCGATTTTCCATCGACTACCGCCATGTGAATGACGTCACCATTAACCCGTCACGTCCCGAGGTTTTCCGCACCTCCAACATCCCCCAGTCCCGAGGTATTTTCGATTTTTTTTTTTTTTGGCTAAAACCTTCGCTTTTGGTGAGAAACATCGAAAATTCATAGAGAAATCGCTCACCTGAGGTTTAAAGTGCCCAATCCAGGTAGGAGTTCCTCCTTACCTGAGTGGGTTTTCTAACATACTGGCACCAAAGGAAACGAGTTCTATGGGAGGGTAACTATTTTATCCACTCATAAACGGTATTTATTTATTTACTTGGTATGAATGTATATGTAGTATGACAGTATATTGGTTTTCAAGCAGTAATAAAGGCATTATAAGCATTGTTTCACTCACTAACTAATCACCATACCTGACCTATTTTTGCCACATTACCTGATCATTATTTCTGGCTGTTTCTTCTTCTAATGCTATGTCAACATTGTCCTCCACATTGTCATCGATTGGGGAATCACTCTGGCCCTGAATAACATTACTAGCCAGGTCACTGGTATTCGGTCCTTTGCCAAGACAATGGCGTGAGGGGGGGAGGGGGGAGGTTATGCAGTGTAAGGCATTGTCCCTGCTTGGTATCTTGTACAGGAATAGAGGAAGGTGTCCCGTGTATACATACGAAAAATCACATGCGAAAATTGAAAATTGTGCGAATTAGGGACCTTGCAATTGCACGACGTACTGGTACGTCGCCGGGACTGGCAAATGCAAATCGTTGCAACGTATCCATACGTCGACGGGATGGGGCGGGTTAAAGATGCCACCCCCCTCCCCCGCATTGACGATTCCCTAGACTCCCTCTACGGAGCATCTTGGTTTTCTACCCTCGACCTCCAGTCTGGTTACTGGCAGGTCCCTGTCCATCTGGACCATCAAGGCAAGACGGCCTTTTCCACCAGTAATGGCAAACATTACGAATTTAATGTTCTGCCATTCGGCCTCTGCAACGCCCCTTCCACTTTCTCCAGACTAATGGAATCTGTCTTGAGCGGCTTCACTTGGGAAATATGTTTAGCTTATCTTGACGACGTCATTGTTTTTAGCCAGACCTGGGCTGACCACTTGCAGTGCCTCCGTCGAGTTTTCACCAGAATTCACCAGGCAGGCCTCAAGCTACATCCTTCTAAATGTGTCCTAGCTGCTAAAACCGTCTCGTTCCTGGGACATACTATTTCCCAAGCAGGAATTTCCCCAGATCCCGACAAGCTCCATGCCATAGCGGACATACCGCCGCCACAGGATGTCCACGGCATCCGCGCCTTACTAAGACTCAAGTCCTATTACCGTCGCTTCGTGAAGGGATTCGCGCAGATTGCCAAACCTCTTCACGATTTGACATGGAAAGGGGAACCTTTTCTCTGGACCAAGGACCGGCGAGCTGCTTTTCAACAGCTAGAAGACAAGCTCGTCTCTGCCCCCATCTTAGCCTTCCCCGACTATGCCCTCCCTTATCGCCTCTACACCGATGTGTCCCATACCGCAATAGGCGCCGTCCTAGCCTAGGTACAGGCCGGCAGAGAACACATCATTGCCTGCGCTATTCGCACTCTGAATCCTGCTGAAAAGAATTATGCCGCCACCAAGCGAGAATGCCTCGGCATAATCTGGGCCCTCCAATATTTTAGGGCTTATCTTTCCGGGACCCAAGTCACGATAATCACTGACCACCAATCACTCCAGTGGTTACGCCAGTCGGACTCCCATAACGCCCAACTCGTCAGGTGGCGCGACACCCTAGAGGAGTTTCAGTACGAAATTTCATACAGGCCCGGAAAGCTCCACACCAATGCAGATGCCCTCTCCCGTCTCCCCATCCACGTGGTACAGCCAGACCCGGACCTCCTACAACTCTGGCACCACAAGGAACGGCCCCCCTGGATCCCTGCCCACCTATTCCCTAAGCTATGCCGACAGGGCGACCACCTCCTAACCCCATCCGGGCATATCCTCTTGGCCCCCGATGCGGCACGTGACACCCTGCGCCACCTCCATGCCCACAACGGCATCCACTTGGGCACCAAAAAATTATTACAGGTGTTCAACGACATTTACTGGGCCCCAAATCCCTCCACCCTCGCCAAGGAAATTATCCAGACTTGCTGTGCCTGCGCGCTTGGGAAAGATATCACCTGGACTGCCAGACCATCGGGCCATATCACCACCCACAAGCCCTGGCAACTCCTGGCGATCGACGTAGTAGGCTGTCTTCCCGCCAAATCTGGATATAAATACGTGATCACTTTTGTAGACACGTATTCAAAATTCGTAGTAGCCTGCCCGGCTAAGGAACATCATGCCGTTGCTGGCTCCGATGCCCTTCTCCGACACGTGTTCCCTTACTTTGGCATCCCACAAGCCATTCATTCCGATAATGCCCCCGAGTTCTCCGGAAAAGTCTGAGAGGAGCTAGCCAGAATTTTCGGATATAAGATCTCCCACTCCTCACCATACTGGCCTCAAGGGAACGCCGTATGTGAACGTAGCCATCGTACCCTTATCAATCAGCTACGCACCCGAATCAAGGCTACAAAGAATGACGACTGGCCAGCGCATGTGAAAATTGTCCAGTGGGGCATGAATTCATGCCCCCGAGAAGACGGGGTTTCCCCCCACGAAAGAATCTTTGGGGAAACTCCCCTCCTACTACCCCTACACCACCATCTGCAGCCGCCAGCTTCCGCTCCCACTACAGACCCGCTACACCTGCTAAAAGGGCGGATACACCACCTACAAAAGAATCTGGACCTTGGACCCGACACAGCCTCCAACCCCTTCAACCCAGGTGACACAGTCGTCATTGCCCAACTCCCCACTCCCCACAAGCTCACCCCCCGCTTCACGGGACCCACACAATCACCCGCGTCCCCAACCCATACCAGGTGGTCATAGACTACCACGGCACTCCCCGTACCCTCCGCAACCGCCACGTGCGGCCTTTCCACACGCCTACCTCCCCCACCCCGGCCCCACACCCCCAGCCCCCTCCAGCCCCCGCACCACCCTCTCCATTCACATATGAGTGCTACGTTTCCTCCTCACCCTCCCACTCCACCCCCCCTACCAACTCCGCCTCCCCGGCTGCCACCACCCCCAGCACCTCACCTGACGCCTCCCCCGCCACCCCTCCCTCACCCTCACCCCTTCCCTCCGTTGCCCCCTCCTCAACGCCCACTCCCACCTCTTTTGCCCACGCCACCACACCCTCACCACAACCCACTACCACCACCCCTCCCCCACCCACCATGCATACACCCACTCCATCAACACCACGCCCCACCGCGCCCACAACAGGCGAAACAACCCGCCCACCCCATATGCCCACTTCCCCTCCCACCCTGACCCTCAAGACCACCACCCCTCGGGCCGCCTCTCACACCCGCCCGCCCGATACACACACCCCTACACCACCCACCTCTCCACGACTTCACACCATCAAGCTACATCAGGCCCAAATCCCCTCTACCTGTACTCCCCAGAGACTCAACGCCGCATTACCATGGCACAAAACCCGGCCCTTACCCTCGGTATCCAGCATTCAGCTTCTGACCACACCAACAGCCACACCAAGCAAGATGAGAGTGAAGCGGGCCGTATGGGTGCCTACCCTTGGCAGGAACCACAGACTCCGCGGGCCACACCACCTGCTAACCCTCCTCCAGTCTACCACCACCGCCTCCACACTCTTCCTCACCTGTGACCCGGGGCAGGAAGAAAACCCCTACACCGTCGCCAGGCAAATTGTGCTGCAACACCTCCAGCCCGTGTACACCACCTCCAACACGCAAGCATTCCACCTCCAGCCATGAGGACGTGACTTTTTACAGGGGGAGACTGGTAAAATGCGTGACTTACAGAACAGTGCCCCCGAAATATATCATAGTGCCCCCGACAACGGGGCAAGCAAGATACAGCCCAGTATGCCCAGGAACGTGAAGACACCCCCACACGGATACGACAGGGTAGCCGCCACCAGTCGGAACAACTCCTGGCAGCA
This sequence comes from Coenobita brevimanus, assembly GCF_032717465.1. Lineage (NCBI taxonomy): Eukaryota > Metazoa > Arthropoda > Malacostraca > Decapoda > Coenobitidae > Coenobita > Coenobita brevimanus. The sequence continues at coordinate 26,890,885 of NC_137014.1, read as the reverse complement.
ACAACATATGCCAGCCCGGGCCATGCACCCCTATGTCATGCAGCCACCATGCCGTCACCGTCGTAGGAGAAGGACAATACCTTCACGGAGTGGGATTGTTGAACCAGCTAGGGGTGGACTTGTTCTAGACACTCCAGACGGTGCCCCTCCTCGTGAGACGGCCTATTGTCGCTCCAAAAGTGTCCCGGCCTCGTGAGACGGCCTATTGTCGCTCCCGGCCTCGTGAGACGGCCTATTATTGCTCTCGGCCTCGTGAGACAGCCTATTGTCGCTCCGAAAGTGTTCCGATAGAGATGGCCTATTGTCGCTCTGAAAGTGTCCCGGTAGAGACGGCCTATTGTCGCTCCCCTCCTCATGAGACGGCCTATTGTCGCTCTGAAAGTGTCCCGGTAGAGACGGCCTATTGTCGCTCCGAGAGTGTCTCGGTAGAGACGTCCTATTGTCGCTCCGAAAGTGTCCTGGTAGAGACGGCCTATTGTCGCTCCCCTCCTCGTGAGACGGCCTATTGTCGCTCCGAAGGTGCCCCGGTAGAGACGGCCTATTGTTGCTCCTGCCCTCGTGAGACGGCCCACTGTCACTCCGAAGGTGCACAGAAGGAGACAAGGAGCGAGAAGTCACCCCGGCAGGAGACAAGAGCCCAGACTTCCCATACCAGAGTGGCCCAGACAGGTCTCACAGCCTCCCCTGGACTCCGCTCCCTACGTCTGGCTCTAGAACAGACGCACCTGATGGGCCCCAGCATAAGTCGATATTGCAGCCCTCCCCTGTCGGCGCCCCTAGATGCTGGAGATCGCAGTCCGCAGTCTCTCCCGATTCTCCCCTGGACCCCCCGGGCGCGATCTCTATACGCCCCTACGACGACGTAAGGCTCCCACCTCTGGCCGAGACTTACACCAGAGGTTCCTGGAGCTATTCGGCCCCAGTCCCGAGGGCCATACTCCTGAGCCCAGTCCGGACGCTATGGGTAGCCCAGGACGCGAGAGGACGCCCTTACGAGTCGTCCCATGCCCTCTTGGCACGCCTCCCCTTGGCGATTCCCCTAGCCCAGCAGGGTTGCCGACGGCGTGTTCCCGCCTACCCTCACGATGAATACATGTGATGCTACCCAGACACAGTGCAAGTGATTTAGGTTAAGTGTGACTTCGCCTAGTATAATATTGTGCAGTGACTTAATATAGTGAATATTGGGGCAAGTGAGGAACAGAGGACGAGCGTGTGAACCAAGATCTGATGAACTATATTTATGAGTGACGTCCCTTATATACAATTAGTAAGACTGTGCCGCCTGGAAATTCCTCCGTAGTAATACACCCCTACTGCTGTGAGCTCTAAAGAAGTAATACGAGAAAGTGTTAGTGATATTCCCCCATTCACGCTGCCCATAAATCCTGTTCGACACTCTCTCGTCCCAGTATCTAGTGTAAGTGTAAACCAAGAATGAAATCAATTACCAAAGTCCCTTTGCTATTGGAAAACGTGTAATCCTCATTGTTAATACTTGCCTCTCTCCAGTATTACCATAACTCCCTCCCAGCCATCACAAGTCGCTCCCCGCACCCCCTCCCTTTCTCCCCCTCTTATGAGAATCACTCCCCGCACCTCCCGCGCGCCTATATTCAATGTACCCTGAATGCACTAGGATCGATTGTGTTGGCATTAATATCAGATAAGCAAGTATCCTGCGAGATACACATGTCCTAGATAAGGTTTTATATTGCTATATATTATGTTGTAATATCTGCTGATTTGTCCTGTGTCTGATTGTGGTAATATACGTGTAAAGGTTATTGCCTAGAGTTTTTGTGTCCTGCCTCTCTTTATTGCACTAAGCTCCGGTCTCAAAAAAGGACCCCGCTCCACGTTAGGTGTACTAGGAACGAGAAGTCGAACCTATTTACACCTAGCATTACAGGCATATTTCTTCTTTTTTCAGGCTCATTATCTTATATCCAAAACTGTGATATTATTACCCACCCTAAAACTACGCTCAAAACCATTAAAAGTGACTACAATTTCTTTTAGCAACACTGTACAATATGTATGCCATGTTTCTGTGTTACTGTATAAATATTTTATGCATAATAAGATTACTGTTGATTCATCCATCAAAATACACAAGTGTAAGTTTTATTCATCTGAATTTATCGTATTTGTGATGCCTTGTACATAAATAGCTTCCGTTTCACATCGCAAGTTGGAGTAACGTGGCACCATTGTACACAGGTGCGGGCCACACCAAAGCCGCACTTTTACGCGAGTCCTACTATAGTTGCCTGAGCTGTCACAGGGGTGGCTGTATAAGTGTGCTTCTTTGGCTGTGTGCAACCCTGCAAAACACTTGGGGTGTGACACCATCCCAGATTACCTATTGTGTGTGGCACCACAGATTAACGTTTTTGTGTATTTTGGTGTAACTAATGATAAATTTCCTCTTCAAGTGCATTTTTTTCGGATACATACATACATGTGCACATACAAATGTACATATTTTCAAAATGATGTTTATTAGTATATATAATGATTAAAACAAATAAAGTAAATAAGTAAATATGGACATAATTCATCCATCATCCAATCCAACATTGCCCCACGAGAAGCGTAGGAGCCCAGGGCTATGCAGTTGGTCCCGACATTTAAGATGAAAGTGACCAACCTCACTCATCCCTTAGTGGCATTACATGAGCAATCAGTCCCATCCACCCCTTGGATATAAAACTTCACCGGCTCAATCCGACTGGAACAAAGTAACTACCCACTAAACCAGCAGGCGCCAAAATTTGGTTATTTGGTTACCACCCAGCATAGAACATGGTTTCCCGGTGTACAGGAAACCAATTGGCTTGTCACTCAGTGTAGAGTCTGAGTCACACACAGGCAGAAGGAAGAGGAAAGAATAAAGAAAAGAAAGACAGTAGGGAGATTGTAAAGTCATCTGTAGGCAGGACAAGGAAAGAATGAAGGAAAGACAGAAGAGGATGGAAAAAAAGAGGGATGGAGGATAGGAAAGGGCAGACACCCGACAGCAGCACTACATCGAGTGAGTGGATGGTAAGTGCCAGTGCTGGGCAGGTGCGCAAACACTTGCGCAAAGCGCAATTGTGCACCCTTGTGCTCCAGTGATATTGTTTGCGCATTGCGCACTGCACGAGGCCTTGAGCAATTTTGCACTTGCGCACATGAAAAGGCAGGTGCTCAAGAGCAATCTTAGTTGCGCTTGCACAACTAAATTTGCGCTTGCGCACCTGCCTTGCGCACCTGCCCTGTGGATTGCGCACTGCGCAATCCAAGGGACACGTAGTCTTCCAGGGGACACTTGGTCTTGGGAGCTTCCCACATGGCTGGACAATGGATGGGGGAGGCTGGGGCGGGTCGCAAGGGTGGGTTGGTGGGGGGAGGTGGGAGGGAAGGGGGTAGTAGCATTTCTTAATATGCTTCAACAGAGATAATGTATTTTTAATATTTTTTAAATTATTATTATTAGTAAATAATAATAAATATATATTATTTATTACGACTAGCATATGCAATTCCTTACAAAAACCATTAAAACATATTATTTTAATCAAATATCCACAGCCTAATAATTTATTAGGCTGTGGATATTTGATTTAAATACTCTGTTTTCATGATTTTTTATTTTTTGTACCGAATTACATATGCTATTATATTGAATTATTAAATAAATTGTCTTGATGAGACATGAGAGAGAGATAAAGAGCATTATTCTGTGTGTGTGTGTGTGTGTGTGTGTGTGTGTGTGTGTGTGTGAGAGAGAGAGAGAGAGAGAGAGAGAGAGAGAGAGAGAGAATAAATACGGGAATTGCAAAGGAGCGTCCCTATGAGTGAGGAGATAAGGGATAAACTTCGTCCCTCTTCTCTCTCTTATTCTCCATTCCTTCCCTCCTCTCTCTTATTCTCCATTCCCTCCCTCCTCTGCCGGAGAGAGAGAGAGAGAGAGAGTTGATGATACAATAATCACGTGATCTTTACCAATGCCTTGGTAAATACAGGCTGTTTTTCCTGGACAATGACCTACTGTACCTCAGTCACCGCGGGTGGTGGGCAGGTTGCTAATTTAGTAATTTATTTAATTATACCAATATATATTTTACAGTAATTCCCACAAATATATGCAAATGATTTGCGCTAGCGCTTTGCGACATTGCACAAGCTAAATATTAGATTGCACACTTGCGCAAATTACAAATAATAGAAAATAATAATAATAAATAAAAGTAAGTAGCTATACTGTTTTATTTAAATATCTCAATATTTTTCAGTAATTCCCAAAAATATATGCAAATGGTTTGCGCTTGCACTTTGCGGCATTGCTGTCAGATTGCGCATTTGCGCTTGCGCAAGGTAGTGAACTGTGGATTCCGCTTTGCACTTGTGCAAGGTCCTTCTTCGTTTGTGCTGCCCACTACTGGTGAGTGCCCCCACCTACCACAATATATGGACATAAATATCTATATAAAGAAATACATAAGCACATAGAGTACATAATATTCACATATAAAAGGTTTACATAGGGACAAATATACCATATGGAATTTCGTATATATATATATATATATATATATATATATATATATATATATATATATATATATATATATATATATATATATACAGTATATCTCGCCACCACCAAAAAAAGAAATAAACAAAATAAAATATAATATTTGTTTCCTCTGGAGATGTCTTCACCACTATACCTCATACCAATTAATCTGGCAAGGCATGTATGGCAACACTGTTCCTGCCAAATTCTGATTGGCTGGAGGTGTTTGTTCGATTTCGTTGTTGCTGAAACTGATACTCTTTTTATTATCAGATGTGATACTGAGTTTGTCGACAATACAATCGTCAAAAACAATAAGAAATCCGTTATATACTTAACAACAATGAAATTTTCGTAGGAAGAAAGAGATATTGAGTAAACAAAGTATTTTAACAGTCCAAGTCAAGGTCAGCATTCGAACAGTTTCTTTAAATCTCCGATACTTCACAATATAACAGAAAATTAAGGAAACCTGCTTGATCTAAGCAATGGTATAACACAATTTAAATTTTAAGATTAACCCGTACTGTGATACTGTGATAATAGAGGATATATAATGAAATAGTTTTCCTTTAGCCTACTTTGATTTTTCGCGATTTTTTCAAACCTCCCTCCCCACAGAACTCGTCTTTTCATTAGAATTTATAATTATTCAGAGTTGTGGCACGATTTAAGGGTGCGGACTGATCTTAAAATTTAAATTGTGTTATACCAACGCTTAGATTAAGCAGGTTTCCTTAATCTTCTGTTATATTATGGAGTGTCGGAGATTTAAAGGCATTGTTCGAATGCTGACCTTGACTTGGACTGTTATAATACTTTGTTGACTCAATATCTCTTTCTTCCTACGAATATTTAATTGTTGTTAAGTATATAACGGATTTCTTATTGTTTTTGACGATTGTATTGTCGACAAACTCAGTATCACATCTGATAATAAAAAGAGTATCAGTTTTAGCAACAACGAAATCGAACAAACACCTTCAGCCAATCAGAATTTGGCAGGAACAGTGTTGCCATACATGCCTGGCCAGATTAATTGGTATGAGGTGTAGGCCTGCAAGTCCACTCAAGTCATCAATCATTGTACTGCCACTGGAGGAACAGGGATGTCCATGGAAAAGAGAGTCCTTTTTTCTGGGGGGGGGGGGCATATTTTTTGGTAGAGGTAATATTTCCTCCCAAATAAAATGCAATTCTTATTCCATTTATTATTATTATTATTATTATTATTATTATTATTGTTGTTGTTGTTGTTGTTGTTGTTGTTAGGCGTCTTAAATTAGTGCAAACCTTGAATGAGTAATGTATGACAGGAATTTTCAAAACATTGATTAGCTAAGTTTTCATTATTTTTTTCGTTCTGGAGTGCTGCCACACCCCGCATTACCTACTGCGTACCGTAAATCTCAGATATGATTACCTATCCAAGGTTAAGGTACTTGAAACAACAATTTGTGGATTTACGGAGAGGTTATGGCTACGTGATGGGGCAGAGGGGAGTACAATACATTAAACAACTTGACTTAAATTACACGAACAAAGTAAGACAGAAAAAAAAAAAAATGGGTAATTATACTGATCAGATTAGTAGAAATGGTAATGACCCTAAAGATTTCTAGGAAAAAATTCAATAAAGTATGAAAATCGACTAACGATATTCAGAGTTTCATAAGGTTAAAGATGGGGAAAAACTATGTAGAGATAAATGGAAAAAAAAAAAAAAAACTAAGAAACCACTAGAAATTAGTACAGAAGAGAATGAAGAGTTTGATGAAGAAAATGAAGTGGTTGAGGAATTAATAGAACAGGCAGAAGAGTCAGCCCGTACAACAATGCAGACATCTCAAGACCAAGCAATGAAAAGCCATCATTACGACCTATAACACCTTTTGATGTTAAATAAATCATTAAAAAGCTAAAAATACACACACACACACACACACACACACACACACACACACACACTACACCGCTCGCTGGTCAGTGGTAACGTTCTCGCTTGCCAACTGGTGGACGTGAGTTCGCGCCTCGCTCAGGTTGCGAAAAGTTTCACTGACGAAGTGGGTGGTTACTGTCCCCCTGGAGCAAGGGGACGGGTGTGTGCGAATGTGAAGGTCACAGCCTTGCCCTTAGATCGGACTATATGAGCTCTCAGCTCCCTTCCGGGAGGGTAAAAAGCTGACCATCACGACCATCAAGTGATCCTGACCGACCCGGTGAATTACACACAGACACACACACATACCAGGGGAAAGTGGTAGGCCTACTGTATCAAGCAAGACGTCTTAGAAAACCTATTACCTGATATTGCTATCCAAGACCCTATCAAAAAAAATATATATATATTGCATCAGTCTCAGCAGGGTACCTTACTGATTCCCTTAAGAATAGTGTAATTAAATTTATACCAAAAGCAGGCAAAGCAACCGATGAACCTACTGGCTAAGACCAATATCACTATTAAGGTGCGATTCCACCGAGGCAACATTTTGGCAACATGTGGTATGCTACACTGTCGCATGGGCCAAGTGTGTTCCAACTAGTTCATCACAAGGCAACATGTAGCATGCGACTGTGTGGCATGCAACAGGTGGCAGCAAGTTGTCCGTAGAACGTGACCCATGCGACAAGATTTAGCCTGTTGCCTAGTGTTGCCCGCCTTCACACCAGTCGCGGGAAGGATTCGATGTTGAAAGCAACAAGATGAACTGGTCTTAAGAAAAAATCGTTGAATTTATATAAGAATATAGAAAACTTGTGGTTCTATGGGATATACGCTTGGAGCAATACTAGAATAACCAGGCTAAACTAGATGCATTGTGGGGATTAGCCAAGAACACACACACACACACACAGGGAATCATCGGAGGTAGACGTCCGGCACCGGCGCTCCATACCAGACCAACACGGCTAGTGGCAATACCTAAATTAGTATCTTTGAATGAGTCAAGCTCTGTACCAGGTTAGACTAAATGATTTTTCATTATTAAAAGGTAAAGAAATAATAAGTTTAAATAAGACTGGTTCAAACAGAACAAAGAACCACGATGCGTTGAGTCAGCTAGGTTTGTTTATACTACAGCAACACGGGGAAAGCGTGCATATTCTGTAAGTACATACTCTGTTCATTTAGTATTACAAAATAGATACATACTTCAGTAAAACAAATTTGTAAAAGAAAAGGGATAAAAGTAAAAAGCAAAATGATGATTTCTACCAAGAACTGGTTGAAGTGCAGACTCACAATAGACTGGCTGAACGTGTACACAAACTAGAAATGGCTTTCAAAAATGAAATTGATGAAATAAAGAAGCAAATGCACTTGCAAAAGGAAGAGATAGAAAAACTAGGAAGGGAGGCCAATAAGAAAGACACAACCATCAGTGAACTAACAGTGGAACTGAGTACGCTTAGGAAGAGAGTGAAATGGAAAGTACAGTAGTCAATCACGAGAGTGTTATGGAAGAGTTAAAAAATGACACAGAGACAATTAGACAAGCAAGCAGTCTTATGGACCAGAGCAGTGATATTGAGGAGAAGATAACTCAGGTGAATGAAGCTGTCCAAAGCTACAAAAATGATGTAGAAACCACGTATGCTGAAATGGTGAAAGTAAAGAAAGACTTAGAAACAAGGGTGGAGGAAAAAAGCATTAAAAAGGAAGTGAAAAGAATAATCCAAAGCAATCCAAAGTTAGTCAGAGATTCAGTAGAAATAAATAAATCAATAGTAATCACTGGTAGAGAAAAGGAAAAAATTAAAACAAGATTACTAGAGACAAAAAGGAGACGGCAAATGTAATGAGCTTACTGAAAGAAGTATCAGAGGAAATCTGTAGTAAAGACATAGAGGAACACAAAAGGTTAGGGAAATACGAGAAAAGCAAGACGAGACCTCTAAAGGTGACTTTCCAGAGTGTAAACACTGTGGAGGAGATACTAAAAAATGCAAAGAATCTTATGCAAAAAGAGGAGTTCAAAAATGTATGGATAAAAAGATGCCTAACACAAGAGGAACTGAAATTACTGAAAGAGAAAAGGGAGGAAGCAAAAACAAAAAATGAGGGAAGATCAGAAGAGGAGAAGAAATGTTTTTTTTTTTACAAAGTAATAGGATTGCAGGTACGAAAGTGGTACACAAACAGGATGGAAGAAAAAGGAGGAAGTTAGTAGAACCATGTCATGACAAGTATATAAACAAGATGATAAAGTTGATGTACTCAAATGTGGATGGAATGGTATCTAAATTACTAGAGATGAATGATTATGTCAGAGAAAATGAACCACAAATAATATGCCCAACTGAGACAAAATTAACACCAAGGATATCCAATGACATACTAAACTTACAGGAATACAATATATGGAGAAGAGACAGAAATTTAAAAAAAAGGAGGAGGAATTATAATATTAACTAAGAAAAATCTAAAAGTCAAGGAAATAAACCTAGATATACCATCACAAGTAGAACTGATTGCGGTAGAGATCGACACATCTGAAGGTAAAGTAATTGTAGCCAATTTGTACATGCCACCCAGATCAAACACATAGGAAAGAGACGAATATGAGGACCTGGCAGAGAGTACAATTCAAAGTATAAGATCCTTGCTACATAAAATGGAAGAGAAATCGGAAAGAATTATACTAACTGGGGACTTCAATACAAATATAAATTGGAATACTCTAGATATAAATAGCCAAGAAAGCTGTTGGGACCAAAAGCTCCTGGATCTCGTACAAGAGTTTTTCTTAACGCAACATGTGAGGGAAACCACTAGAAAAAGAGGACTAGATGTACCTTCAGTGCTAGATCTAATATTTACTAGGCAAGAAAATGACATTGACAGTTTAATATATCACCCTCCACTCGGCAAAAGCGATCATGCAGTACTAAATTATAACTTCAGGATAGCATATGACATAGTAAACAGCAATGCCAGTTACAAAAAGAGCCTAAACTATAAAAAGGGAAATTATCAAGACCTAAAGAAGTATTTCTTAGAAGTTGATTGGGAAAATGAGCTTAGAGGACAAGATTTAAATGCTGTATATAAAAAATTTTGTGAATTTTATGAAATAGGAGTACAGAAGTACATCCCACAGCACAAAGAAGAAGATAAGAAAATACAGAAATGGTTCAATACAGAATGTAAAAAATCAAAAGAAAGAAGAGATTTGTTGTGGAATAGATAGAGAAGACACAATAGTGAAAGGGCGTATAATAATTACAAACAGGCAAGAAACGACTATACAAGAATAAGGAGGGAAGCCCAAAAACAGTTTGAGGAGGATATAATAAATAAAAATAGTGATCAACCAAAGCTGTTTTACAGCTATATCAGAAGCAAAACTAAAGTAAAAGATATAATACAATCCATTACGGACGAGGGAATCACTTATACACAAGAGAAAGATATTTGTGAAGCACTAAATAAGAATTTCCAATTAGTTTTTACAGAAGAAAAAAATTTTGAGAGGGACTATGTGGAACACGCATGTCCACACATACTACCAGATATACAAATAGCAGAAAAAGTAATACAGGAGGAGTTAAGTAGATTAGACAGAGGAAAAGCAAGTGGTCCTGATGAAATTTCATGATGGGTGTAACGAGAGTGTGCAAAGGAGTTAAGTAAACCATTATTTTTAATTTTCAAGAAATCCTTGAGTCAAGGGAAACTACCTGATATTTGGAAAAAAGCAAATATAGTCCCCTTATTCAAGAAAGGAAATAGACAAAACCCTCCCAACTACCGACCAGTATCACTGACCAGTGTTGTAAGCAAGGTATTAGAAAAACTTATAAGAAAAGCTTGGGTAAATCATCTAGAAGAACAGAGTATGATAACAGAAAGACAGTTTGGTTTCAGAAAAGGAAAATCATGTGTTACTAATATGTTGAGCTACTATGACAGAGTAACAAACACAATACAGGAAAGGGAAGGATGGGTGGACAGTATCTATTTAGATTTCAAGAAAGCTTTTGACACAGTCCCACACCAAAGACTTTTATGGAAGCTGTACCATCAAGGAGGAATTCGAGGCAAACTGTTTTGTTGGATGCAAGACTTTCTCATAAAAAGAGAAATGAGGACAGTACTAAGAGGAAACTACTCATCATGGAAAGAAGTGACTAGTGGAGTACCATAGGGTTCGGTGCTGGCACCAATCATGTTTTTAGTGTACATAAATGATATAAACAGTAACACTGGAAATGAGAGCTATCTGAATATGTTTGCAGATGATGCAAAAATACACAGGAGAATTACTAGCACAGACTCTTGTAGGGAGCTACAAGAAGAATTAAATAAACTTCATGAATGGAGTAGTACATGGCAAATGGAAATGAATGTGGAGAAGTGTCATGTAATCAAGTTTGGTAAAAGTGGAAAACGACCTGATTGAGATTATAAGTTAGGAAATAAAACCCTATACACAGCAGAAAGAGAGAAAGACCTAGGTGTGATTATCAATAACAGACTATCTCCGGCTGACCACATTAGCGAGAAGGTACGGAACATGTATACACTGCTTGCGAATATGAGAATAGCATTCACATACATAAATGAAGACATGCTAAGAAGGATAATAACATCATTCATTAGACCAACCCTGGAATATGCATCAGTAGTCTGGAGTCCTTATCTCAAAAAGCATATAGACAAGATTGAAAAAGTTCAAAAGGCCGCTACAAGATGGATACCAAGCTTAAGGGACCTAAGCTACGAAGAAAGACTAAATAAACTGAATCTACCAACACTACAGGAGAGAAGGAAAAGAGGTGACATGATAATGCTATATAAGTGCATATCAGGAAAGGAGAAAATAGACATAAATGATTACTTAACATATGGAGAAGCATCAGCAAGAGGACACTGCAAAAACCTGCATAAGAAGAGAGGTGATAAAGACGTAAGGAAATTCAGTTTCCCAAACAGAGCAATTGATCAATGGAATGCACTACCGAATGAAATAGTGTGTGCCAAAACAATTCACAAATTTAAGGATATGTACGATAAATATGGTTTAAGACACGGGACAGTACGAGCTTGACTCATTCCTGCAAAGATACAATTAGGTAAGAACAATTAGGTAAGAACACACACACACACACACACACACACACACACACACACACACACACACACACACACTGTCAAAGAAAAACACAAACAAAAAACATTAAAAAAAACACTCCCTCACACGAAGCATCAAAGTTAGCCTTTAAAGAGAAACCAAAAACAATAAAAACGAAAAAGCTGATGTTTTCTATACGTAATGTGTTGCCCAAAGTTGAGAGAGAGAGAGAGAGAGGGAGAGTGTTGATGTTTTACTATGTTCGTGTGTAAATTACTGTATGTGTGTGTGTGTGTGTGTGTGTGTGTGTTTTACACGGTACCTACCTGAATGGTTTTTTGTTAAGCTCTGTCTATCTTCATATCTGTCTGTCTGTCTGTTACATTGTGTTGACAACTGGCTCAGTTTTTGTTGAATCGGTGGAAAAGGTTTTGTGACATTCAACAGAAACATTGGCATGTAGCATGCTGCATGAAACAACAATGTAGACTTGTCGCAGTCAACATGTCTCCTGGTTGAATGCCGCATTCAACATACAGTACATGTTGAAAGCCAGGCAAGTCGCATGCTACATGTTGCCCGTGTTGCCCCGGTAGAATCGCGCCTTAAGAAACACCAGAGAAAACTCTAAAGGAAATATTGAACAAAAGGCTACAACACTACTTAAAAGAAAATAAATTATAACATAAAGATCAATATGGATATGGGAAAAACAGAAGGACGGCCACAGCAACTGCAGCCATACACGAAATGCTTGCACAACAGCCGTCAGTGACATAATAATGTTACATTGTACCCAAGATGTGGCCAAGGCTTTTGACGCAGAATCGCATAAAGGTTTAAAATTATAAGAGTCTACACTCTGGGTTACCAGAAATCTATGAGAAACAGATGATTTTTTAACAAGCAGAAGAGACAGTCTTATATACTATATATATGAGAGAACGAATGCTGGACCAGGATGTAAGAATTTTCACTATGCTGACAAGACAACGCAAATTGTGACGTATCAAGGCAAATCTATAGGAATGATGGTAAGGAAAGTGGCAAACGAAATAACGGCTGCCTGCAGTCAATTTGAATAAAGCGGAAAATAAAAGTTAACATTAATTTACAGTAATTCCTAGCAGTGAGGTAAACTGAAGATATCGTTGATGGAAAAGTAACTGACTACACGACAGAAGGTACCATACTTGGACAGAAAATTAATGCTACAGGTGTATTAAATCACATATATACCATACAGAATACAGAAAGCAAGAGATGCTCTATCAAAGCTCCATATTGTTAAAGAATTACCCAAAATAAGTAAGTGTTATCTAATAAAATCATTAGTTGTGCCTGTACTGCATTACCCACCAGTACCACTGCATAAAGTAAAAAATTAAATAAATAAATAAATAGATAAATAAAGCTGCAAAGAATGCAAAATAAAGCCATAAGATTTGCTTTTAATGATCACTACCCACTTACTTGGACGACTTAAGAAATGCATATAGAAGGAAATATAAAAGCTATTAGTATTTTACTTCATGAGAGTCCAGTTAAAACAGCGATGGGATTACAAATAATAGACCCTGAACTTTGCCATATGATTCAGTTCGAAGGTCCATTAAAGCATACTTGATTTCCCAGATTTGTGACTGACAAAAGAGGAAACACCTCAACCTAAATGATTTTTATGGTGCAGGATAGCATGTTCAGAGATGAGTTTTAAGAGTAACTGAATGTGTGAATGTGAATCAGATGATTCTGAAGAGTGTGAGAAGACTGAATGATTTTAAGTGTGGAAGATGCAAGTACGTAAACAACGTAAATTACGTTGAAAGTATGAATGCGTGTCGGTGGGGCGTGACATACTAAAAAGATAACTGAAGTAATTCACCGGGTCGGTCAGGATCACTTCATGGTCGTGATCGTCAGCATTTTACCCTCCCGGAAGGGAGCTGAGAGCTCATATAGTCCGATCTAAGGGCAAGGCTGTGACCTTCACACACCCATACACCCGTCCCCTTACTCCAGGGTGACAGTAACCACCCACTTCGTCAGTGAAACTTTTCGCAACCTGAGCGAGGGGCGAACTCCCGTCTACCAGATGGCAAGCGAGAACGTTCCCACTGCGCCAGCGAGCGGTGTACGTGAGTGCATGCTTAAACAATAAAGTGAATGGTGAGATATGGAGGAATGAAAGTGAGTAGTTGGTAAAAGGAAGGTGAATAAAAATGTATGTTGAATGACTAGAGACATTTTAAATTAAAAAAAGTAAATTAAGATGAAAAACAAAAATAAAAATAAAAGTAAAATAAAAAATCTGTCAATGTATATACAATGAAAATAATCAATATGTAAAACTCAAACCTGCAGTCAACATGCGTTAAGCCAGCCGGGAATGGTGATCCTCCTGCGGGTGTAATCAGTGTTAAAAATGCCTGAGCCTGATAGAGCGGCATTACATCGCAAATGCAGTTAAAGGGCGAGTGGGCAGTAAGGAAACATGGTTCAATGGTGAACAAACTGAGCAAAATGGTAAGGCCACCATCTTTTAAGACTTTGACTCTTCCACTTCTAACCATTTTTCATCCAATTAGTCTTCTTTCTCGCTGGTGAGGTGTGTTTAATCATCTCACCGATTTAGATTTTTTAGCGTGTGTATAGGTGTGCCACTGGGTCCAAGGGCCATTAAACTGGACGGAACTAGGCATGTTCAAAAGGTATTAAAGAGGAGAATCCCTGGGTTCGAACCTCTGATTTCTGTGACTATGAGTCGATAGGCAGAGGTCGGTACGCTAAATACTCCTCCAGGAAAACACCACGCACAGCAACCGTGGGATCTTGTTGTTTAAATATAATATTTACGGTATTGTAATTCGTAAATGTACGTCCTCCATTTTTTTACCATCTTCTTTACTGTAGTACATTGATATTTATTTTATTCCTGCTGCTTGCAGACGATTTTATTTTCCTGGTAGTGCAGGATTTATAAGTCTCTCCCATGCTGAATAAACTCATGTGTTCATACCAACAGGGCAAATTAAAAGACCTCATTTCAGCATCACCGTTCCCTTCTTTTAGACCCTCATATTCTGTATGTCTTCCTTCCACTTGATACCTCTAAACACATTGACTATGAGACATCGTCGTTCTTGTAAGCTTCCTATTATTTTATTTAGAGTACGAGATATTTTTCGAACTGAATAGTTAGAGGTATCCTTCTTTACCCCATTTCACTACTAGGAGGACTGTTCTTACTAAAGATGTCTGACGTTAACTAAGCCTACATAAGGCATTCCTGGGGTGAAGGGGTTAATTACATACCCTTCCTTCCCTTTTTACTTAATATAACCTTTTCATTACGATTCCTCATTATTAGTTTTGTTGCTGTCAGACGAATTTCTTCGGCTTAGGCTGGCCTTATAGTTGTGAAGAATCTACAGTAATAAAGGCTATTTCCAATCCCTTCAGTTCAAAATATCTCTCCTCAGCTGAATAAAATCACCTGATGCCACCAAAGTGGCATATATTCGACTGGCAGTAGCAAAAGGATATATCATTGTACTGATGTCAATGATGAGACTGATGATCCAAATGGCTTCACCTCTCGCTTTATCGTTCCTCAAGTCTTTTCAAATTATCTTAGTCACGTGAATTTAATGTCTACCTGTCCATATTTTACTATGTATATAAACTCATTATTGTTGTGTCATGGTTGTCAACATATCTGTGATGTGAATACATGATCCATTTGGACACACATATTGGCAACAGTCAAAAGATCTTGACAGCTGGCCTAAAAATATAGCAAATTATTTACTAGAATTTATTATAAGACATCTGTACAAATACACAAAATAAATATGACTAGATTTTCTGGAGTCCTCCAACACCTCCAGCCAGTTCACCACACCAGCAACACCAAAGTCTATCACCTCCAGTCACGGGGTCGTGACTTTTTCCCCGATGACGGTGGTAAAATGCTGGAATTAGTAACAGAGGGCACCACAACCCTAGGAGGAGCCTACGAAGGGGCGGACAGAGCGCGGCCTGACTCAGGGTGACAAGGACATAAGTCCACCCGGGCCGCGCACCCCTATGACCCAGAACTCGCCTACCGCCACCATAGCAGGAAACGGAGACTACCTTGCAGGCGAGCTGACCCTCGACAGGATCAGGGTGGAGCTATATCCTCAGCTCCAAGCAGCACCCCAGTGACGGCCAGCAGCCACACCCTTTGTGAGACAGCCAGTAGCCACTCAGCCCTTCAGGAGACGGCCAGTAGCCGCTCCCCTCTAAGAGCCACAGCCTATAGCCAGGTTCAGACAATGGCTTGTAGCCGTGCCCTTAAAAGGCCACGACCTGTAGCCAGGCCACACGGTAGGAGACGACCGGTAGCTGCTCCCCCGTCAGGTACTACTATACTCCTCTACAGGAACCAGCGATGGCTGGTAGCCACGCTGGGGAGAGAAGGGTAAGTCTCCTCTCCTCCTGTAGTTGCCTCAGAGGACAAGACACAGGCAATGACCGGTAGCCGCGCCTGTCGGCAGGAGACGGCCGGCAGCTGCTCCTCGTTGGCACGTCATCCTCCACACAGGACTTCGGCGATGGCCAGTAGCCGGGCCGACAGGCAAGTGACAGCCAGTAGCCTGCATCCCCATCAGGGAGTCGGGCCCAGGCAATGGCCGGTAGCCGCACCTATGATGAAGGGACAGCCAGCAGCCGCCCTTGTTTCGTTGCCCATGGAAACCCAGCAACGGCCAGTAGCCACGCCAGAGAGGAGCAGCAAAGCCACTCGCCCCCTGTGACTCCACTACGAGAGGGCGTTCTGCCATCAGACCAGCTGACAAGTGGGGGCGCAGATGACCCTGCTGTCCACCATGAACGAGGCAACCCTAAGGAGGAAGGTTTCAGCCCCGAGGACCCTTGGAGAGGCTCTGTTCTATCCCAAGAGTTATTCTCCACCCAGCTGGCTCTGAAGGGACCCTAACTGACGGACTCCGATGGAGGCTGACGCCACAGGCCACACCTGACGGGTTCCCTGACAACAGGACACCGCAGCCGATGGGCCCCTGAGGACGCCCCCAGGACCTCTGGGCGAGACCTCTCCCCACCGAGACGCAGGAGACACTCGTCCTCCGTCAGGCACCTGAGTGAGTGCTTTAGGAAACTCTTTGGCCCCAGTGCCGAGGGCCGTATTTCAGTTCCCAACCCCGACAGTGCAGGGCCCTTCGCTGCACGCAGCCCCAGACAAGAAAGGACACCTCTGTGAGTGATCCCGTGGCCGCGGGACACAGAGACCCCTGATGAAGCTCACCCCCTATCAGGAGTCTGGCTGTGAGCTCTCCCGCTGCCCACTGTCAATGCCGCCACCCTACCCAGTCCCGACAGTGAGTGATAATGAAAGTGCAGTGACAGTGAAAGAGTGACATAGATACAGGGCAGCGTGTTAAGATGTTTAGAGGGAAATTAAGTCAAAGATCTGCCAGTGATATAGTCACGGAAGTGTAGACCACCAGTGAAACAGTGACAGAGAGGAAAAGCCGAGCAGTGATTACAGGGACCTCAGTGAATGTGTACCTCGGCTCTAGTAATATAGTTCTTCCGCGATATTAGACCTAAAACCGAGCCACCCATCCTAATAACAGTGCAGATTTCCCCTAATGTGTCAGTGACTAATAGACGAGCTGTCGGTTCTGGGTAAACATGGCCAGTGCACTCTGCCATGTACTTAAAAACTTACGGTATATGTATCTTTTAATTTAATTTATCATTTGCACTGAACAAGACGTGATAACTTTAATTCCTTGCAGCTGGAGGGAAGGAGCCGCCATGTTGGCGATGACGTCAGCATTCACACTGCAGACGGCGCTCCAATCCATCACACATTACTTTACCAGTAACAGAGATGATAGTTGTAACTACATGGCCACCATAGATCCAAACTACCCCCTTCAGGAATGTTGTGAAGGAATATTTTTCATGGTGTAAATGGGTGGTACCTGTTAGGTAAGTAAATTGTGGTGAAATCGACCAGAAGTAGCATACAGCTACACCATTCCCGAGCGGTGCTCGTACCTCATGAGGTGGGAAGTGTTAAATGTATGCCGTACATTATCAGTTGTATGAGTTTATGATGGTATTATGCTCATATTTAATATTTGACCTCTTCATTATTAGTTTTCTGAAGGAAAAAAAAAAAAAAACAGTTGCAGTGACTCAATTACAGTACTTCAGGAGAATGTGACGAAATACCGAATCGGCGGTCATTTACCGAATCAACACCGAATTGGCACTTTTTAATTGGTAAGTGTTATAAATTTGATCACCATAGAGGTTCATACTCACCTAATTATTTGAAATCTGGTCAAATTTTTATATTTAATTTTACTTTTTAAAAAATCCGAATTCACAGCGAAAACGAGCTAAAATTAGCGGAAGTGTTTCTCCTTTAGCTGAACATCTTGCCTTGGCAGACTTCTGCTTTGTATAAATATTAATTTAACATGCAAATGAATTTATTTGCACTTTAAATCAGTATCTGTGCAAAAATAGAAGTCTGTCAAGGCATGTTGGCGATCTAACCTTAGCACGTTTTCGCTCTGACTCCTAATATTCTATTAATAATTAAAGCACAGTTTTTTTTTTTACTGAATTTCAGATAATTAGGTGTGTATGAACCTATATGGTGAAGAATATAATATTTTCACAACAGTAAAGACTGCATTCCAGCACGGGGAACTTCCGACGAGCAGCCAGCCACCACTGTTTTCGTTTATTGTTATTGGCTAGTATACAGAGGAATAATTTCCCTACTGTGCTTTTGTCAGTGCATTTACACATTGGAACGAAACATTAGCAATTATTCCTCTTGTCACTGGACATTCTTAGAGGTCAGAAATAACCACTGCATCCTGGCTAAACGTTAACAAAGCAGACTATGCTGCTCCCTTCGTGTGAGTAGTGACGTTACGACCAATCACAGGCCGTTTCAGTGTCACGTGATTTTTCGGCTACTTTATTATTTTTTCATGTTTCTGCACATTTTTGTTGGAAATAATGGTTGACATAGTTATTTTCTGAGTATCTTTTACCCATACTTCTAACTTCAAAAAAATTTTGATCGGAAACTCGTCTATTCTCCTGCCCACCATCATAAGTGCTGTTCATTGGTGTAATGCTGTGTTTTTAAGGCGACTTCTCGTCGTAAAAACACTAGCTACTGAAGCGGGGTCCTCTTTCTAAACCGGACGTAAAGCACTAACAAAGGAACAGGACATAAAAACCAAGCAGTATACCGTATCACATCTATTACCTAGGTCCTACTCATAACAGTACACATAGAATGATATTTAGGATACAGAGACACAGAGATACAGAATTAACACTTGGCTTCACAGAATAATCATATGCATTATCATTATTACACAGGGAGATTGCGAGTGTTCTTTAATAGGGTTCTCATGTCACTTGGAGGTAATATATAAATGGGGTTGTTCACTTTATGTTCTTTAATGGGATTCTTATGTCACTGGGAGGTAATATATAAATGGGGTTGTTCACTGTAAGAATACCGAGATTGAGAGTCTGGTTCAAGGATATTACTATAAAAGAGGTAGGGTGCGGATAGCGACACTCGACACTGTCACCTGGTCACGGAGACACGTACGCTTATCTTTCGACTCGCCCGCGCTCTAGACTCACAGAAAACTCCCTGGTTCCTTAATGTGGGGTCAACCAATTTACAAAAATACACTTTCTGCCCTGATAGCACTAGATCCTAGTGGGCCACTGTTTAATATATTCTCCTGTGTAGGCACTGGCACTGTTCTCCTGGTTACTGTCACTGTCACTGTTTCCCCTTGTTTCCTGGGTATAGTACTGTCACTGTTGCACTTAGGATACAGGGAGGCTCTCCCGTCTGGGGACCTCGACCTGAGAGGCGGCCCTCGTGTTAGGACCGCGCCGGTGGGGTGCAGGGAGGCCCTGTGGTCTGGGGGCCTCGACCTGATAGGTGGCCCTCAGCACTGGGGCCGAACAACTGGAGCAGTTGGGCCTGTTTCCTCCGACTCCGGGGAGTGAGGGAGCCTGGATCGCCTTCGTCGTGGGTTGTGGAGTCGGGCCTGGGCGTCCTGGGACTGCGGTTACCAAGGGGAAGAGGCGCCGTCAGGACTGGACTGCGGCAGCGTCTCCTTTGGGGCTCTGGCAGGAACAAGGAACTCCCGGGTGTGGGCGGTAGGTCCGATATCGGGCCTTGCCACCACTCTAATGTCTCATCTGGGACTATATTCTCGGATGGCGACAAAGAGCTCCCCGAAGGGAAAGAGGCTAGAGGAGGACTCACGTTGCCCGTGGTCTCTCAAGTGTGTCTGAAGGCCTGAGCCGGGGATCTCCTTCCCCTATTGCACACCTTGGCCGTAGCCGTGAACTTGCCCTGCGTACGGGGTACACCTATAGGGTGATCGGTGTCGCCCTTTCGCCGTGGCAAGGTACCGCCGGCGTGGTGTTCCTCCCGAGTAGGAGACAAGCCGGAGGGAGGGGCACAGAGGCCGCACTCTCTCCAGTACGGACTGATCCTACCTGCAGGGAATTCTCTACCCTGGTACGTGCCCCGGCCGGAGCCGAGTGTCTGCCCGTATGGAAGACGACTAACGGGCGAACTGGTTCGCCCGTCCGTTGCAGCTGGGTACCGACCCCGGGACGCCGCTTCCGTAATAGGGTAGTGCTACACGTACGGTAGCAGGGGCTCTTTACCCTGGTCCGTATTCTGGCCGTAGCCGAAGAACAGTAGGAGAGGGATGCACTAGGGCAACTCTCTCTCCCTGGTATGTTTAGGCCGGAGCCTGGGGTCGCCTTCCCCTTTGCACACTCTGTTAGGCCGTAGCCTAGGTTTGTCTGTCTCTTTTTACTTTTGTTTAGGCCTTAGCCTTGGGCCTCCTGCCCTTGGGCCTCCTGCCCTAGAGGGTGTAACAAAGCCGTTATTACGGTGTTACCTGGGACTGATTTAGTTTCAGTCCCACCCCTATTCTGTCAATCACTGCTCTGCCCGCACAGTAGTTCAGTTCCCCTTATCACCTGGGGTTGGGGCACTTGCGGGGAATAGGGGCTCAGGGCCGTGATGTCCTGATGACCCTCTTGCCCGGGGTCACTAACCTCACCAGTGTGTCCTCCTGGGGTGGTGGTGGGGTGGTGGCTCGGTGGTGGTGTGGGGGGTGGTGAGGTGGGAGGTCCTGCGGCGGGCACGGCGGGCATTTTACCACCCTCCGCGTTGTTGAAGTCACGGCCCCGTGACTGGAGGTGGTAGGTGGTGGAGGTGGCTGTCTGGTAGGCTGGGGTCAGGTGTTGGGTGAGACTGACCCAGTGAGTGGTGAACGGGTTGGGCTCCTGATGGGGGTTGAGCGTGAAGTGGAGGGAGGACGGATGGTTGGTCCAGCGTAGGAGGCGTAGCAGGTGGTCGGTGCCCTTGACTCTGGCTGGTGGGCGGTTGTATGGGTGCCAGCGGACTTTCGTCACCTTCATCTCGGGGAATGGTGCCTGGTGGGGAGATGAAATTTGAATGCTCGAGAGTGACGGGAGGTTGGTGGTTTTATTGGGGCTAATTTGGTGGAAGGAGCGTCGTCCTTTGGGGAATTAAGAATTGGGAAAGTTCCAACGTGCTTGGTGGAGGGGTAGGGTTATGGGGGAGGTGTTTGGGGGGGTATGTGGGGAGGGTGGGTTTTGGGGTGGGTGTGTGATGGGTGGAGGTGTCGGTGTGTATCTTGCGGGCGGGCGTGAGAGGCGTCCTGATCTGGTGGTGGTAGTGGTTATGGTAGGTGTGGATGGTGAGGCTGGTTGTGTGCGTGGTGGTGGTGAGGGTGTGTGGGGGTGAGGGGGGGAATGGTTGGGGGTGCGGTGTGGCGCGTATAATGGGAGTGGTCATGAGGAAGGGTGGTGGTGGGTGTGGGGGTGGTGGAGTGGCGAGTGGTGTGGTTTTCGGGGGTGGGCGGTTGTGGTGATGTGGGCGGCATGGGTGAAGTGGGTTGGGAGGTGGTGGGTGGATGGGTGTTAGGTGGGTGAATTTCAGGTTGTGATGTAGTGGTGGTTTCAGCCTGTGGTGGTGGTGTGTCGGGGGGTGGGCTGGTTGCTGGTGAGTTTGAGGAAGGGGGTGAGAAGGAGTAGGAGTAGGAGCCTGGGGGGTGATTCTGAGAAAGGTAGGGGTGGCCAGGTGTGTGGGCCGGGGTGCAGGTAGGCTTAGTGCGGGGGTGGGCGGTGTCGGGTGGGTGGAAGGGGCGCACGTGGCGATTTCTGTATGTGAGGTGTTGTCCTTGTTGATCCACAGTGACTTGGTATGGGTTGGGTACTCGCACAATTTTGTAAAGTCCGTTGAATCGGGGGGAGGTCTTGGGTGGGGTAGGCAGGTTTGCGACAACAACAGACTGGCCAGGTGTGTGTGGGTTGGAATGGGTTGCGTTAGGTGCTAAGTCTTGTTGTGAATGCAGATGGTGGAGGCGGCGTTTGAGGTGGTGGAGAGGGTCGGTGGTGGAGGGTGGGGTGGGCGGTTGTAGGTGGTGGCGGAGTGGTAGGAGTAGGGGCGATTCTCCGAAAACTCTCTCGTGTGGAGTTATTCCATCTTCTTGTGGGCACGTATTTAAACCCCATTGTATGATCTTGACGTGTGCAGGCCAGTCTTCGTTTCCCGTTTGCATAATGCGTGTGCGGACCTGGTTCATAAGGGAGCGATGGCTTCTCTCGCAGATGCTGTTGCCCTGGGGCCAGTAGGGGGATGAGTGAGAGATGTTGTATCCGAATATGCTAGCTAGTTCTTCCCAGATTTTTCCCATAAATTCTGGAGGATTATCCGAATGAAGGGCCTGTGGGATCCCAAAATCAGGGAATACATGTCGGGTGAGGGCATCGGCGACTGATAGTGCGGTGTGATCCTTGGCGGGGCAGGCGATGATAAACTTAGAATATACATCTACGAAGGTAATTATGTACTTGTAGCCTGTTTTTGGTGTGAGAGGGCCGATGATGTCTAAGGAGAGTAGTTGCCACGGTTTTTGTGCTGTTAACTTTCCTGTAGGGCCTGGTGCTCGGGGGATGTCCTTTCCAAGGGCGCATGCTCGGCATGATTGTATGATCTTCTTTGCGATGGTGGATGGGTTTGGGGTCCAGTACATGTCGTTAAAGACTTGTAGCAGCTTCTTCGTTCCCAGGTGGATGCCGTTGTGGGCATGGAGGTGGAGCATGGTGTCGTGGGCAGTGGCTGGGCTAAGGACAATGTGTCCGTTAGGGTCGAAGAGATGTTCGCCGTGTGGATGGAGTTTAGTGAACGTGGTCTGTGGAATCCAGGTGGGGCATTGTTTGTTGTGCCACATTTGGACTAGGTCTGGTTCTGTCGTGATGGCGCTGATTGGGAGACGAGATAGGGCATCGGCGTTGGTGTGGAGTTTGCCTGGTCGGTATGCGATTTCGAAGTCATACTCTTCGAGTGTCTCTCGCCAGCATATCAGTTGGGCATTGTTGGTGTTTGATTGCCGTAGCCATTGCAGGGATTGGTGATCTGTAATGACTATTACATGGGTGCCTGAGATGTAGGACCGAAAGTATTCTAGGGACCAGATGATCCCTAGGCACTCACGTTTGGTGGCCGCATAGTTGCGTTCTGCCGCATTCAGGGTGCGACTGGCACAGGCGAAGATGTGTTCTCTCCCATTTTGTACTTGTGCAAGGACAGCCCCTATGGCGATGAGGGACACGTCAGTATACAGGCGGAATGGGAGGTTGTAGTCTGGGAATGCGACTACTGGGGCGGTGGTTAACTTTGATTTGAGGGTGGTAAATGCTGTTTTCCTTGTTTTGGTCCACACGAAAGGCTCACCTTTTTTTGTTAGATCGTGCAGGGGTTTGGCGATATCAGCGAACCCTTTGATGAACCGCCTATAGTATGATGTTAACCCCAGGAAGGCTCTGGTCTCATGTACGTCGCCGGGCAGGGGGATGTCTGAGATGGCTCGAAGTTTATCTGGGTCTGGTGAGATGCCTTCAGCGTTAATTAAGTGTCCCAGGAAAGACAATGATCTCTCTGCCAAGACGCACTTTGTTGGTTTCAATTTTAGCCCTGCTTGGCGTATGCGGTGAAACACTTGCTTGAGGCGATGAAGGTGGTCGGTCCAGGTACGACTAAAAACGATGAGGTCGTCGAGATACGCCAAGCAAGTCTCCCAGGTTAGTCCACTGATGACAGACTCCATCAAACGGGAGAATGTGGCAGGGGCGTTGCAGAGTCCAAAAGGGAGGACGTTGAATTCACAGTGTTTGCCATTCGATGTGGAGAAGGCGGTTTTGTGTTTGTCGTCGGGGTGTACAGGGACTTGCCAATAGCCCAACTGCAGGTCTAGGGTGGAGAACCATGTCGAGCCATGTAATGAGTCCAGTGAGTCGTCGATGCGGGGTAGGGGAGTTGCATCTTTGGCTGTGACATCGTTGACTCGGCGGTAGTCAACACAAAAAGCATTGTCCCATCTTTTTTTCTTACGAGTACCACCGGTGAGGACCATGGGCTAGTAGAGTTGGAGATTACGCCGGCATCTAGCATGTCCTGGACCTGCCGGTCTTCTTCTGCCCGTTGCTTTGGATTCTTTCGTCGTGATGGTTGGCAAATTGGAGGTCCGGTCGTGTGTATCTCATGGCTGAGATAGGTGGTATGGCCAAGGGCGGTTGGGCCAGAGGAGAATAGGTCTTGAAAATCCAGGAGTTGTCGTAGGCTGTTGGTTTGGGCAGGGGATAGGTGTGATGGTAGGTTGGGGAGAGTGGGATGGTCTGGAGGTGGTGTTTGGCATGGTTCAGCTTCTTCTGTGTCGCCGATGATGAGTCCTCTGGTTAGGGTTAGTGGGGTAGTGGCGAGGTTGGCGATACGGATTTCGTGGGCATGTGGGGGTAGGAAGGTGGGACTTACTAAACAGGAAGAGAGTGGTCCGGTGGGGATGGATGGTGAGAAGAGGACGGAGGTATGAGAAGGTTTGTTTAGTTTTACCCAAGCTTCATGGTGGGGTGGAATAGTGATTGAGGAGGCGATAGTGGCAGGAAAAGATGGGGAGGGATGCAGATGATGTGTGGTGGGTGGTGGTGATGGGGTAGGGTAGTGTGAGGGGTTGGGTTGAGGTTAGGTGTGTGGGTGATTTGGGACAGGTGAGTGTTTGATGGTAGTGTGTGTTTGTGTAGTGTGTGAGGGGAGGTGTTCCTGATTTTTCTTCGGTGTTTTTTTTTTCTTCTTCTTCTTTCTTGTTGACTGCTGCTTGGTTGGGATGGGCTGGACTGAAGTGGAGGCGGCGTTGATGGCAGTCAATGGTGGCATGTAGTTTCTGGAGGAGGTCCAGCCCTAAATATCCATCATACTGATTGCATGTCGAGTCGAATATGATGAATGGGTGGCTAGTGGATATTTGTTGGTGGGTGTGGGTTTGAAGGGCCCGAGTTTCCCCACGGATAGGCAGGGGGCCGTCCCCCGCGTCGACGAGGTTGGCTGAGGTGGGGAAAAGAGGACCGAATGCACCAATGTGGCGGGAGTAGAAGTGGGAGCAGAGACACGATCTGGCTGCTCCCGTATCCACTAGTAGTCGTGCCTTGATCCCATTTAGCCAAATCTTGTTGTAAACTGGGGGTCTGTAGTTCTGTGAGGTGGCCCCCGCTACCGTGGGGAGGTGCGGGGGCGGGCCTAAAAATCCATCTGTTGTGGAGTGGTGTCGTCTTGGTCGTCATCGTCCGTTCCCGAGTAGTGTTGTGGCGGTGCGTCGTCTTCCGGGGCGTCGTCATCTAAGGAGGAGACTTTCTTGCGCCCTTGGTGAAAGGTTCTGTGCCTGCTAGCTTTAAGCTGTTCCCTAATGTCGTGCAGAGGGCAGGTGCGACTGCAAGCTGTGAATTCCCAGGGATTAATTGTGATGAGGTTTCCTTGCTCCCTGGGGTTTGGGCGCTTCTTCTGCGGGTAAGCTCTAGGGACTGTGGGAGACGGCTCAGTAGTTGGCTGGTGAGGCGGCAGCTAAGGTTTGGATGGGGGGTGTTGCTTTGTTGGAAAACGTGTCACCGCGTGGAGTGGCTGTGGTGTGGGGCGGGCGGCGAGCAGATGTCGGACGAGTTGCAGGTCATTTTCCATGTCCCCTGAGGGGTCGTAGATTGAGAAATGCTCCCTGACTATGCTGGGGAGGATCCTCAATAGAGCATTGAATGTATGTATATCCCGGGCATTTGTAGGTGCCTCGGGATAGGCAGCGCTGACGAGGCGCCGAGCCTGGGTGAATGTATCATCCAGGTTTCCGTCGTAGGTAAGGGCGTCGAGTTGGGAGAGAGCGACAACTCGGCCTATTGATGGCGTAAAAGCCTGTCTCACGATTTGCAAGAATTGGTCCCATGATAGTTCTGGGACGATTTTTGGTGCGACAGTAGTGATTATTTTACCCAGGTTAGGTAGTGTGACTGCGATCTTTTCTCTGTCTGAGTCGAACCCTATGTCTAGGAGGGGTTTGACCATGTCTAAATATACCTCTATGTCGCACTGGTCCGGGTTGTACCTCAGCAATTGGATATGTGGTTTGGCTGCCATTGCGTAAGTTTCCTTTCTTCGTTCCTCCGTGCTTTACTCGGATCCAGAACCACCGCTTGCCACCAGTGTAATGCTGTGTTTTTAAGGCGACTTCTCATCGTAAAAACACTAGCTACTGAAGCGGGGTCCTCTTTCTAGACCGGACGTAAAGCACTAACAAAGGAACAGGCCATAAAAACTAGGCAGTATACCGTATCACATCTATTACCTAGGTCCTACTCATAACAGTACACATAGAATGATATTTAGGATACAGAGACACAGAGATACAGAATTAACACTTGGCTTCACAGAATAATCATATGCATTATCATTATTACACAGGGAGATTGCGAGTATTCTTTAATAGGGTTCTCATGTCACTTGTATATAAATGGGGTTGTTCACTTTATGTTCTTTAATGGGATTCTTATGTCACTGGGAGGTAATATATAAATGGGGTTGTTCACAGTAAGAATACCGAGATTGAGAGTCTGGTTCATGTTATTACTATAAAAGAGGTAGGGTGCGGATAGCGACACTCGACACTGTCACCTGGTCACGGAGACACGTACGCTTATCTTTCGACTCGCCCGTGCTCTAGACTCACAGAAAACTCCCTGGTTCCTTAATGTGGGGAAGGACTAAACCAATTTACAAAAATACACTTTCTGCCCTGATAGCACTAGATCCTAGTGGGCCACTGTTTAATATATTCTCCTGTGTAGGCACTGGCACTGTTCTCCTGGTTACTGTCACTGTTTCCCCTTATTTCCTGGGTATAGTACTGTCACTGTTGCACTTAGGATACAGGGAGGCTTTCCCGTCTGGGGACCTCAACCTGAGAGGCGGCCCTCGTGTTAGGACCGCGCCGGTGGGGTGCAGGGAGGCCCTGTGGTCTGGGGGCCTCAACCTGATAGGTGGCCCTCAGGACTGGGGCCGAACAACCGGAGCAGTCGGGCCTGTTTCCTCCGACTCCGGGGAGTGAGGGAGCCTGGATCGCCTTCGTCGTGGGTTGTGGAGTCGGGCCTCTCCCAAGGGGGAGAGGCGCCGTCAGGACTGGACTGCGGCAGCGTCTCCTACGGGGCTCCGGCAGGAACAAGGAACTCCCGGGTGTGGGCGGTAGGTCCGATATCGGGCCTTGCCACCACTCTAATGTCTCATCCGGGACTATATTCCCGGATGGCGACGAAGGGCTCCCCGAAGGGAAAGAGGCTAGAGGAGGACTCACGTTGCCCGTGGTCTCTCGAGTGTGTCTGAAGGCCTGAGTCGGGGATCTCCTTCCCCTATTGCACACCTTGGCTGTAGCTGTGAACTTGCCCGGCGTACGGGGTACACCTATGGGGTGATCGGTGTCGCCCTTTCGCCGTGGCAAGGTACCGCCAGCGTGGTGTTCCTCCCGTAGTAGGAGACAAGCCGGAGTGAGGGGCACAGAGGCCGCACTCTCTCCAATACGGACTGATCCTACCTGCAGGGAATTCTCTACCCTGGTACGTGCCCCGGCCGGAGCCGAGTGTCTGCCCATACGGAAGACGACTAACGGGCGAACTGGTTCGCCCGTCCATTGTGGCTGGGTACCGACCCCGGGACGCCGCTTCCGTAATAGGGTAGTGCTACACGTATGGTAGCAGGGGCTCTTTACCCTGGTCCGTATTCTGGCCGTAGCCGAAGAACAGTAGGAGAGGGATGCACTAGGGCAACTCTCTCTCCCTGGTGTGTTTAGGCCGGAGCCTGGGGTCGCCTTCCCCTTTGCACACTCTGTTAGGCCGTAGCCTAGGTTTCTCTGTCTCTTTTTACTTTTGTTTAGGCCATAGCCTTGGGCCTCCTGCCCTTGGGCCTCCTGCCCTAGAGGGTGTAACAAAGCCGTCAATACGGTGTTACCTGGGACTGATTTAGTTTCAGTCCCACCCCTATTCTGTCGATCACTGCTCCGCCCGCACAGTAGTTCAATTCCCCTGATCACCTGGGGTTGGGGCACTTGCGGGGAATAGGGGCTCAGGGCCGTGATGCCCTGATGAACCTCTTGCCCGGGGTCACTAACCTCACCAATGTGTCCTCCTGGGGTGGTGGTGGGGTGGCGGCTCGGTGGTGGTGTGGGGGGTAGTGAGGTGGGAGGTCCTGCGGCGGGCACGGCGGGCATTTTAATTGTGCTATTCACTTTGACCCAGAACTATTGTCCAAACAGTATCTGAGTGATACTACTACCCATGATCTCAATACATGTCATAGAATTGTCTAGATTTCTGTTTTGTGACGTCTGCCTGTTCCACATCTAGAATTTGTCAATATATGTGTAAGGTTGTTGCCCTGAGTTTTTGTGGCCTGGCTCTCTCTTATTTGTTTAAGTTCCTGTCTAGAAAGGGAACCCCGCTGCACACTAGGCGTTCAAGGGACGGGAAGCGGACCCTTAAACACCTAGCATAACAAAGTTAATTACGAGTATATATCCTTCCTCCAATTTTTACTTAACGGAACCTTTACATTGCGATACCTCATTATCAATTTTATTGCTATCAGACGAATTTCTTCAGCTTAAGCTGGCCTTATAGTTATGAAGAATCTAATGAAAGCTATTTCCAATCCCTTCAGCTCAAAATATCTCTTCTCAGCTGAATAAAATCACCTGATGAGAGGGTTTACTAAAGTGGCATATGTTCGACTAGCAATAGCAAAATGATAGAGACTGATGATCAAAATGGCTTTACTTCTCATTATATTATTCTTCATATCTTTTAATATTATATTGTTCACGTGAATTTAATGTTTACCTGTCCATAGTTAACTGTTTATAAACACTTATTTATGCTGTGTTATGGGTTTGTCGACACCCCAGCTCTGATGTGAATACATTACCCATTTGGACGCACACATTGGCAACAGTCAAAAGATCTTGACAGTAGCCTTACAAATATAGCAAATTATTTACTAAAATTTATTATAAGACACCTGTACAAATACACAAAATATGACTAGATTTTCTGGAGTCCTTGTTTCCAGCCTCGAGATCTTCATAAGTAATCTTACTTGCGATATCAATGCAACGTCAAGCAACACAGGTTATGGAACAATGAAGGCAAACAATAAAATTATATACTATTTACATTAGTCATGCCCCAGAGGCCAGTTACGAGTGGATGACCGACCAAGAAATAGTTCAGATTTCTTCATATAACAGACTGGCTGTGTAATGGAGTACACTATAGGCATAGGTAGACTTGAAAATTATAAGCAGCAGTATATGCTTACAAGTGTTTAAAATGTTTCACTATTTCTTCTTAATAGTGTTACAATCCTATTTATGCATTTTTCTAAAAGGAATATCGTGTAATTCTTTCTGCTTGAGAGAAATTCTGGTTCAAAAATATTTTCATCTAAATATTGGAACGTTAATGTCTTATATGGTAGTTCTGGCGCTCAGTCCTACAGTGTGGTAGAGGTGGAAAAGAAGAACTTCTTTGAAAATCCAACATAATCAAGGCGAGGTGTGGCAGAGGGCACCAGACTGGTGTAGTGGGTGAAGAAGTGGCGGTACAGGTCACCAAACTCTTGATGGCCATGCTGCGCCAGAGTGTAACACAGGGACTTGGTAAAGGGAGTGCCATCCTTGCTGGGGTTGTACCATGTTAGTTCTCCGCTGTTGGAGTACAGACACACTGTATCTCTCAATGGTTCCTCCACCCTGCTGTCTTTACTTCTAGTGCATTTTGCTTCATCTTGTCTGTAGTAGCCGCAACAAAGGTCGAAGATAAACAACTTGGGCTTATTTCTGAGGCGTGAACACTGTGAATCTCTGAAGAGATTACAGAGCCAGTGTGAGTCCAACAGGCGGCCATCAGAGGTGAGAAACTGGTGGTCTGGGGTGCCATGACTGGCCACAATAAAGATGGCACAGCCGACACCATCTAGTTCCTCCATGTCCCTCACCTGGGACACCACCTGTCTGGTCTGTTGCTCTGTCAGATCCTGGTGGATGTGGCCACTGAACCCCATCTTTTTGAAGACGTTGGCTAGGTTGTGAGTCCCTGTCTGTGAACTGGGAAGGTGCAGGTCTGGCCGATCCGAAAAGGAAGTGTAGCTCAAGATGGTTACATAGCCACCACTCCCACCATAGATATCATCACCAACACTGTGCTTAACCACTGCTTCAGAGGATGGTTTCACTTGTAGCCGTAGTGACCCCACCTGCCGGAAACAGCCATTGCTACTGATGCTCCAGTAACTGTAACTTACACTGTTATCCTCTACAGTTTATGAGGAAGCTACTTATTGGCTAACTAAAGAGAGGCATATCATTCACTTAACACTTATGTTACTTACAAATTGTTACATTGGTACTGAAAAGCAATCAGTTGAACTTACATGGTGCCAGTAGAAGATTATTGAATTATTATGTGGTAGGACTGTGGCTCAATTTAAGTCACACTACTTACAGGCAACTGACTGAAGTGGCTTGTGTGTCCTTTGACAGTGGACGTTGTGGAGGGATTACTGGTTGTTGCCTGTGACTGCTGGTGAGACGGTGTCTTGGTGATGGACTGAAGGATATGCTCCCTGTGGAGAGTTGAGGCCAGTTGGCGGGCGGTGGTGACTCGCAGTTCCCTCACAAGTGCCCCTCCCACCACACGCCCACCATCCAAGTCAGGGTCAGCACCCACCTCCGCTAACTGCAACAACTTCTTCCTGTCCCACCGCAAAACAGCCTCAAACAGTGGCACACACAGCTTCACCAGAGAGTGACAAAAAAAAAAAAAAAAAAAAAAAAAGTCAGGCAAAGTGAAGAATGCAGTAACAATAAGCAGTCGTATGTGATCAAACTGTGCACCCAGGAATTTCTGGTACACTTGCACCCATAAAACAATATTCACATCCATAATAATATATAGTCAATGACCACCATACAATTAATTATTAAGATTGATTAATAATGTTTAATATGATGCGGCCAGTGGTGGTAGGTGTTGCCGGCTGGGTGGATATGAGTGGATGATAGTGTATGATGTCACGTACCCAGTGGTGGTAGGTGTTGCCGGCTGGGTCACGGGCCAAGGGGTCATTGTGGGGGTCGGCCAGCAAGACCCTCAGCACTTGTGTGTGGCCCCTCATGGCCGCCAGGTGGGCCGGGGTCAGGCCCGCCTTGTTTACGAGGTTGGGACTCAGCACCTGCAGCAGCCACTCCACTACCTCTGGCTGGTTGTTGGCTGCTGCCACATGTAGCAGTGTGCAGCCACTGCTGCCCCGGGTCACAGCCGGCCCTGTGTCCTGAACCAGCTGAGCCACCCTCTGCACATCACCCGCCTCCACTGATGCCCACAGTTCCACCTACCAAAACAACAACACTGTCACTGTGTGCCAACAGTGTTATCACACATATACACTGTATTTCTTGTACTGACATATGACAATATTGTGGCCTCTTTGTAACCCACATTCTGTATTTGTAGTTGCGTTAACACTTCTGTCAATGGCTCCTCAAATATCAAGAGTCATACGTCATACAATTATATTCGACCTGCTGTAATATTACTGCAGTGATGCAAGTACCATCACCGTCAATGTCGTTCGTCAGAGTAAGATAAGTTAATGTACGTTTTATGACATAATTTCATACCAATTGTTTGGCCAGATGAGAAGCAGCATGTCTGGCAGGGGAGGCTCTTGGAGGTGTGGAACGATTGGAGCTTCTTTGGGGCGTGGAACAGAGTCTTGGTGGAGTTTTGCGTCGCACTCCTCCACTGGATGTCAGGTCTGTGGCCAGTGCAATTGCTTGTACGGCAGGGCAGATGCGCGGGGTCATGATGCCACCTGATGAACCTGTCAGAAAACAAAGTCGTTAATTTCATAATCGTTGAATCATCAACAGAGACGATAAAAGCGCAATGGTATGCCACCAGATAAATGTTGTGTGTGTGTGTGTGTGTGTGTGTGTGTATGTGTGTGTGTGTGTGTGTATTAAAGTTAAGCACTGAAATAATTTCTCAGGTTGCTAGTTTCTTTACAGGAGCAAACATACCTTTGGGTGGTGATATCCTATATCGTTTATCGATGGTAAGTCGCGGTCTGGTGTGGGAAGAACTCGTGAAAGATCTGCTGACTTCAGTTGCTGAGCTGCCGACGTGGCTGAGTAATGTGTAGCAACACTGGCGTGTGGTCTGTGGGTCGTGGCTTCACTGACGAACAGCCGAGTACCTGTAGGATGCTTGACGAAAAAGTTTATGGCAAGGCTAATGGGTGAGCACGTCCCTCGCTGCAGCTGCTGTTGAGAGCGAGTGTGTGGAAGGAGGCGGCGGCCTTGCTTATATTGACACCACCACCACTACCACCACCACCAACCCGCTGCGTGATGTCACTATGACGTAGCCCGTGCGACACACACACACACACACACACACACACACACACACACACCCTCCTCGCCCGCTCCAACTTGTCGATTGTGACGTCACAAGATAAACAGACGCACGAACTCACTGCAGAGTACAGACCTGCTGCAGCTTGTATCCTGGCAGGGCGGAGCACATTATAAATTATTTGTGTGCTTAACTGCTTATGTGGATAATGCAAAGTTAATAGCCCTTAGAACGGCTCTACTTTTGATAGTTGACAGGAGGTGCCGATTGCCGATTCGCTGGTATAAACAAAAAAAGAAATTGGGGACGGAGATTTAGATCGTGAAAAGATGAAGGAAGTACCGATTAAGGAAAGACTGGTGACTGCGTTGTTGTTTTTCTTATGCTTCTCTTCTAGTTTCAAGCTGGCTCGTCTCCCACTTGTTGGTCTGTAGCCAATAGATCATACCAAGAGATCTGGTGGTGTCTGATTCTTCATGTCGTTACTTTGGTTTAAAATTATAAGAGTCTACACTCCGGGTTACCAGAAATCTATGAGAAAGAAATGATTTTTTAAGAAGCAGAAGAGACAGTCTTATATACTATATATATGAGAGAACGAATGCTGGACCAAGATGTAAGAATTTTCACTATGCTGACAAGACAACGCAAATTGTGACGTATCAAGGCAAATCTATAGGAATGATGGTAAGGAAAGTGGCAAACGAAATAACGGCTGCCTGCAGTCAATTTGAATAAAGCGGAAAATAAAAGTTAACATTAATTTACAGTAATTCCTAGCAGTGAGGTAAACTGAAGATATCGTTGATGGAAAAGTAACTGACTACACGACAGAAGGTACCATACTTGGACAGAAAATTAATGCTACAGGTGTATTAAATCACATATATACCATACAGAATACAGAAAGCAAGAGATGCTCTATCAAAGCTCCATATTGTTAAAGAATTACCCAAAATAAGTAAGTGTTATCTAATAAAATCATTAGTTGTGCCTGTACTGCATTACCCACCAGTACCACTGCATAAAGTAAAAAATTAAATAAATAAATAAATAGATAAATAAAGCTGCAAAGAATGCAAAATAAAGCCATAAGATTTGCTTTTAATGATCACTACCCACTTACTTGGACGACTTAAGAAATGCATATAGAAGGAAATATAAAAGCTATTAGTATTTTACTTCATGAGAGTCCAGTTAAAACAGCGATGGGATTACAAATAATAGACCCTGAACTTTGCCATATGATTCAGTTCGAAGGTCCATTAAAGCATACTTGATTTCCCAGATTTGTGACTGACAAAAGAGGAAACACCTCAACCTAAATGATTTTTATGGTGCAGGATAGCATGTTCAGAGATGAGTTTTAAGAGTAACTGAATGTGTGAATGTGAATCAGATGATTCTGAAGAGTGTGAGAAGACTGAATGATTTTAAGTGTGGAAGATGCAAGTACGTAAACAACGTAAATTACGTTGAGAGTATGAATGCGTGTCGGTGGGGCGTGACATACTAAAAAGATAACTGAAGTAATTCACCGGGTCGGTCAGGATCACTTCATGGTCGTGATCGTCAGCATTTTACCCTCCCGGAAGGGAGCTGAGAGCTCATATAGTCCGATCTAAGGGCAAGGCTGTGACCTTCACACACCCATACACCCGTCCCCTTACTCCAGGGTGACAGTAACCACCCACTTCGTCAGTGAAACTTTTCGCAACCTGAGCGAGGGACGAACTCCCGTCTACCAGATGGCAAGCGAGAACGTTCCCACTGCGCCAGCGAGCGGTGTACGTGAGTGCATGCTTAAACAATAAAGTGAATGGTGAGATATGGAGGAATGAAAGTGAGTAGTTGGTAAAAGGAAGGTGAATAAAAATGTATGTTGAATGACTAGAGACATTTTAAATTAAAAAAAGTAAATTAAGATGAAAAACAAAAATAAAAATAAAAGTAAAATAAAAAATCTGTCAATGTATATACAATGAAAATAATCAATATGTAAAACTCAAACCTGCAGTCAACATGCGTTAAGCCAGCCGGGAATGGTGATCCTCCTGCGGGTGTAATCAGTGTTAAAAATGCCTGAGCCTGATAGAGCGGCATTACATCGCAAATGCAGTTAAAGGGCGAGTGGGCAGTAAGGAAACATGGTTCAATGGTGAACAAACTGAGCAAAATGGTAAGGCCACCATCTTTTAAGACTTTGACTCTTCCACTTCTAACCATTTTTCATCCAATTAGTCTTCTTTCTCGCTGGTGAGGTGTGTTTAATCATCTCACCGATTTAGATTTTTTAGCGTGTGTATAGGTGTGCCACTGGGTCCAAGGGCCATTAAACTGGACGGAACTAGGCATGTTCAAAAGGTATTAAAGAGGAGAATCCCTGGGTTCGAACCTCTGATTTCTGTGACTATGAGTCGATAGGCAGAGGTCGGTACGCTAAATACTCCTCCAGGAAAACACCACGCACAGCAACCGTGGGATCTTGTTGTTTAAATATAATATTTACGGTATTGTAATTCGTAAATGTACGTCCTCCATTTTTTTACCATCTTCTTTACTGTAGCACATTGATATTTATTTTATTCCTGCTGCTTGCAGACGATTTTATTTTCCTGGTAGTGCAGGATTTATAAGTCTCTCCCATGCTGAATAAACTCATGTGTTCATACCAACAGGGCAAATTAAAAGACCTCATTTCAGCATCACCGTTCCCTTCTTTTAGACCCTCATATTCTGTATGTCTTCCTTCCACTTGATACCTCTAAACACATTGACTATGAGACATCGTCGTTCTTGTAAGCTTCCTATTATTTTATTTAGAGTACGAGATATTTTTCGAACTGAATAGTTAGAGGTATCCTTCTTTACCCCATTTCACTACTAGGAGGACTGTTCTTACTAAAGATGTCTGACGTTAACTAAGCCTACATAAGGCATTCCTGGGGTGAAGGGGTTAATTACATACCCTTCCTTCCCTTTTTACTTAATATAACCTTTTCATTACGATTCCTCATTATTAGTTTTGTTGCTGTCAGACGAATTTCTTCGGCTTAGGCTGGCCTTATAGTTGTGAAGAATCTACAGTAATAAAGGCTATTTCCAATCCCTTCAGTTCAAAATATCTCTCCTCAGCTGAATAAAATCACCTGATGCCACCAAAGTGGCATATATTCGACTGGCAGTAGCAAAAGGATATATCATTGTACTGATGTCAATGATGAGACGGATGATCCAAATGGCTTCACCTCTCGCTTTATCGTTCCTCAAGTCTTTTCAAATTATCTTAGTCACGTGAATTTAATGTCTACCTGTCCATATTTTACTATGTATATGAACTCATTATTGTTGTGTCATGGTT
The DNA here is from genome assembly GCF_032717465.1 of Coenobita brevimanus. Taxonomy (NCBI): domain Eukaryota; kingdom Metazoa; phylum Arthropoda; class Malacostraca; order Decapoda; family Coenobitidae; genus Coenobita; species Coenobita brevimanus. The sequence continues at coordinate 26,854,986 of NC_137014.1, read as the reverse complement.
GTCAACATATCTGTGATGTGAATACATGATCCATTTGGACACACATATTGGCAACAGTCAAAAGATCTTGACAGCTGGCCTAAAAATATAGCAAATTATTTACTAGAATTTATTACAAGACATCTGTACAAATACACAAAATAAATATGACTAGATTTTCTGGAGTCCTCCAACACCTCCAGCCAGTTCACCACACCAGCAACACCAAAGTCTATCACCTCCAGTCACGGGGTCGTGACTTTTTCCCCGATGACGGTGGTAAAATGCTGGAATTAGTAACAGAGGGCACCACAACCCTAGGAGGAGCCTACGAAGGGGCGGACAGAGCGCGGCCTGACTCAGGGTGACAAGGACATAAGTCCACCCGGGCCGCGCACCCCTATGACCCAGAACTCGCCTACCGCCACCATAGCAGGAAACGGAGACTACCTTGCAGGCGAGCTGACCCTCGACAGGATCAGGGTGGAGCTATATCCTCAGCTCCAAGCAGCACCCCAGTGACGGCCAGCAGCCACACCCTTTGTGAGACAGCCAGTAGCCACTCAGCCCTTCAGGAGACGGCCAGTAGCCGCTCCCCTCTAAGAGCCACAGCCTATAGCCAGGTTCAGACAATGGCTTGTAGCCGTGCCCTTAAAAGGCCACGACCTGTAGCCAGGCCACACGGTAGGAGACGACCGGTAGCTGCTCCCCCGTCAGGTACTACTATACTCCTCTACAGGAACCAGCGATGGCTGGTAGCCACGCTGGGGAGAGAAGGGTAAGTCTCCTCTCCTCCTGTAGTTGCCTCAGAGGACAAGACACAGGCAATGACCGGTAGCCGCGCCTGTCGGCAGGAGATGGCCGGCAGCTGCTCCTCGTCGGCACGTCAGCCTCCACACAGGACTTCGGCGATGGCCAGTAGCCGGGCCGACAGGCAAGTGACAGCCAGTAGCCTGCATCCCCATCAGGGAGTCGGGCCCAGGCAATGGCCGGTAGCCGCACCTATGATGAAGGGACAGCCAGCAGCCGCCCTTGTTTCGTTGCCCATGGAAACCCAGCAACGGCCAGTAGCCACGCCAGGGAGGAGCACCAAAGCCACTCGCCCCCTGTGACTCCACTACGAGAGGGCGTTCTGCCATCAGACCAGCTGACAAGTGGGGGCGCAGATGACCCTGCTGTCCACCATGAACGAGGCAACCCTAAGGAGGAAGGTTTCAGCCCCGAGGACCCTTGGAGAGGCTCTGTTCTATCCCAAGAGTTATTCTCCACCCAGCTGGCTCTGAAGGGACCCTAACTGACGGACTCCGATGGAGGCTGACGCCACAGGCCACACCTGACGGGTTCCCTGACAACAGGACACCGCAGCCGATGGGCCCCTGAGGACGCCCCCAGGACCTCTGGGCGAGACCTCTCCCCACCGAGACGCAGGAGACACTCGTCCTCCGTCAGGCACCTGAGTGAGTGCTTTAGGAAACTCTTTGGCCCCAGTGCCGAGGGCCGTATTTCAGTTCCCAACCCCGACAGTGCAGGGCCCTTCGCTGCACGCAGCCCCAGACAAGAAAGGACACCTCTGTGAGTGATCCCGTGGCCGCGGGACACAGAGACCCCTGATGAAGCTCACCCCCTATCAGGAGTCTGGCTGTGAGCTCTCCCGCTGCCCACTGTCAATGCCGCCACCCTACCCAGTCCCGACAGTGAGTGATAATGAAAGTGCAGTGACAGTGAAAGAGTGACATAGCAGCGTGTTAAGATGTTTAGAGGGAAATTAAGTCAAAGATCTGCCAGTGATATAGTCACGGAAGTGTAGACCACCAGTGAAACAGTGACAGAGAGGAAAAGCCGAGCAGTGATTACAGGGACCTCAGTGAATGTGTACCTCGGCTCTAGTAATATAGTTCTTCCGCGATATTAGACCTAAAACCGAGCCACCCATCCTAATAACAGTGCAGATTTCCCCTAATGTGTCAGTGACTAATAGACGAGCTGTCGGTTCTGGGTAAACATGGCCAGTGCACTCTGCCATGTACTTAAAAACTTACGGTATATGTATCTTTTAATTTAATTTATCATTTGCACTGAACAAGACGTGATAACTTTAATTCCTTGCAGCTGGAGGGAAGGAGCCGCCATGTTGGCGATGACGTCAGCATTCACACTGCAGACGACGCTCCAATCCATCACACATTACTTTACCAGTAACAGAGATGATAGTTGTAACTACATGGCCACCATAGATCCAAACTACCCCCTTCAGGAATGTTGTGAAGGAATATTTTTCATGGTGTAAATGGGTGGTACCTGTTAGGTAAGTAAATTGTGGTGAAATCGACCAGAAGTAGCATACAGCTACACCATTCCCGAGCGGTGCTCGTACCTCATGAGGTGGGAAGTGTTAAATGTATGCCGTACATTATCAGTTGTATGAGTTTATGATGGTATTATGCTCATATTTAATATTTGACCTCTTCATTATTAGTTTTCTGAAGGAAAAAAAAAAAAACAGTTGCAGTGACTCAATTACAGTACTTCAGGAGAATGTGACGAAATACCGAATCGGCGGTCATTTACCGAATCAACACCGAATTGGCACTTTTTAATTGGTAAGTGTTATAAATTTGATCACCATAGAGGTTCATACTCACCTAATTATTTGAAATCTGGTCAAATTTTTATATTTAATTTTACTTTTTAAAAAATCCGAATTCACAGCGAAAACGAGCTAAAATTAGCGGAAGTGTTTCTCCTTTAGCTGAACATCTTGCCTTGGCAGACTTCTGCTTTGTATAAATATTAATTTAACATGCAAATGAATTTATTTGCACTTTAAATCAGTATCTGTGCAAAAATAGAAGTCTGTCAAGGCATGTTGGCGATCTAACCTTAGCACGTTTTCGCTCTGACTCCTAATATTCTATTAATAATTAAAGCACAGTTTTTTTTTACTGAATTTCAGATAATTAGGTGTGTATGAACCTATATGGTGAAGAATATAATATTTTCACAACAGTAAAGACTGCATTCCAGCACGGGGAACTTCCGACGAGCAGCCAGCCACCACTGTTTTCGTTTATTGTTATTGGCTAGTATACAGAGGAATAATTTCCCTACTGTGCTTTTGTCAGTGCATTTACACATTGGAACGAAACATTAGCAATTATTCCTCTTGTCACTGGACATTCTTAGAGGTCAGAAATAACCACTGTATCCTGGCTAAACGTTAACAAAGCAGACTATGCTGCTCCCTTCGTGTGAGTAGTGACGTTACGACCAATCACAGGCCGTTTCAGTGTCACGTGATTTTTCGGCTACTTTATTATTTTTTCATGTTTCTGCACATTTTTGTTAGAAATAATGGTTGACATAGTTATTTTCTGAGTATCTTTTACCCATACTTCTAACTTCAAAAAAATTTTGATCGGAAACTCGTCTATTCTCCTGCCCACCATCATAAGTGCTGTTCATTGGTTTAATGCTGTGTTTTTAAGGCGACTTCTCGTCGTAAAAACACTAGCTACTGAAGCGGGGTCCTCTTTCTAAACCGGACGTAAAGCACTAACAAAGGAACAGGACATAAAAACCAAGCAGTATACCGTATCACATCTATTACCTAGGTCCTACTCATAACAGTACACATAGAATGATATTTAGGATACAGAGACACAGAGATACAGAATTAACACTTGGCTTCGCAGAATAATCATATGCATTATCATTATTACACAGGGAGATTGCGAGTGTTCTTTAATAGGGTTCTCATGTCACTTGGAGGTAATATATAAATGGGGTTGTTCACTTTATGTTCTTTAATGGGATTCTTATGTCACTGGGAGGTAATATATAAATGGGGTTGTTCACTGTAAGAATACCGAGATTGAGAGTCTGGTTCAAGGATATTACTATAAAAGAGGTAGGGTGCGGATAGCGACACTCGACACTGTCACCTGGTCACGGAGACACGTACGCTTATCTTTCGACTCGCCCGCGCTCTAGACTCACAGAAAACTCCCTGGTTCCTTAATGTGGGGTGGGACTAAACCAATTTACAAAAATACACTTTCTGCCCTGATAGCACTAGATCCTAGTGGGCCACTGTTTAATATATTCTCCTGTGTAGGCACTGGCACTGTTCTCCTGGTTACTGTCACTGTCACTGTTTCCCCTTGTTTCCTGGGTATAGTACTGTCACTGTTGCACTTAGGATACAGGGAGGCTCTCCCGTCTGGGGACCTCGACCTGAGAGGCGGCCCTCGTGTTAGGACCGCGCCGGTGGGGTGCAGGGAGGCCCTGTGGTCTGGGGGCCTCGACCTGATAGGTGGCCCTCAGCACTGGGGCCGAACAACTGGAGCAGTTGGGCCTGTTTCCTCCGACTCCGGGGAGTGAGGGAGCCTGGATCGCCTTCGTCATGGGTTGTGGAGTCGGGCCTGGGCGTCCTGGGACTGCGGTTACCAAGGGGAAGAGGCGCCGTCAGGACTGGACTGCGGCAGCGTGTCCTTTGGGGCTCTGGCAGGAACAAGGAACTCCCGGGTGTGGGCGGTAGGTCCGATATCGGGCCTTGCCACCACTCTAATGTCTCATCTGGGACTATATTCTCGGATGGCGACAAAGAGCTCCCCGAAGGGAAAGAGGCTAGAGGAGGACTCACGTTGCCCGTGGTCTCTCAAGTGTGTCTGAAGGCCTGAGCCGGGGATCTCCTTCCCCTATTGCACACCTTGGCCGTAGCCGTGAACTTGCCCTGCGTACGGGGTACACCTATAGGGTGATCGGTGTCGCCCTTTCGCCGTGGCAAGGTACCGCCGGCGTGGTGTTCCTCCCGAGTAGGAGACAAGCCGGAGGGAGGGGCACAGAGGCCGCACTCTCTCCAGTACGGACTGATCCTACCTGCAGGGAATTCTCTACCCTGGTACGTGCCCCGGCCGGAGCCGAGTGTCTGCCGGTATGGAAGACGACTAACGGGCGAACTGGTTCGCCCGTCCGTTGCAGCTGGGTACCGACCCCGGGACGCCGCTTCCGTAATAGGGTAGTGCTACACGTACGGTAGCAGGGGCTCTTTACCCTGGTCCGTATTCTGGCCGTAGCCGAAGAACAGTAGGAGAGGGATGCACTAGGGCAACTCTCTCTCCCTGGTATGTTTAGGCCGGAGCCTGGGGTCGCCTTCCCCTTTGCACACTCTGTTAGGCCGTAGCCTAGGTTTGTCTGTCTCTTTTTACTTTTGTTTAGGCCTTAGCCTTGGGCCTCCTGCCCTTGGGCCTCCTGCCCTAGAGGGTGTAACAAAGCCGTTATTACGGTGTTACCTGGGACTGATTTAGTTTCAGTCCCACCCCTATTCTGTCGATCACTGCTCTGCCCGCACAGTAGTTCAGTTCCCCTTATCACCTGGGGTTGGGGCACTTGCGGGGAATAGGGGCTCAGGGCCGTGATGTCCTGATGACCCTCTTGCCCGGGGTCACTAACCTCACCAGTGTGTCCTCCTGGGGTGGTGGTGGGGTGGCGGCTCGGTGGTGGTGTGGGGGGTGGTGAGGTGGGAGGTCCTGCGGCGGGCACGGCGGGCATTTTACCACCCTCCGCGTTGTTGAAGTCACGGCCCCGTGACTGGAGGTGGTAGGTGGTGGAGGTAGCTGTCTGGTAGGCTGGGGTCAGGTGTTGGGTGAGACTGACCCAGTGAGTGGTGAACGGGTTGGGCTCCTGATGGGGGTTGAGCGTGAAGTGGAGGGAGGACGGATGGTTGGTCCAGCGTAGGAGGCGTAGCAGGTGGTCAGTGCCCTTGACTCTGGCTGGTGGGCGGCTGTATGGGTGCCAGCGGACTTTCGTCACCTTCATCTCGGGGAATGGTGCCTGGTGGGGAGATGAAATTTGAATGCTCGAGAGTGACGGGAGGTTGGTGGTTTTATTGGGGCTAATTTGGTGGAAGGAGCGTCGTCCTTTGGGGAATTAAGAATTGGGAAAGTTCCAACGTGCTTGGTGGAGGGGTAGGGTTATGGGGGAGGTGTTTGGGGGGGTATGTGGGGAGGGTGGGTTTTGGGGTGGATGTGTGATGGGTGGAGGTGTCGGTGTGTATCTTGCGGGCGGGCGTGAGAGGCGTCCTGATCTGGTGGTGGTAGTGGTTATGGTGGGTGTGGATGGTGAGGCTGGTTGTGTGCGTGGTGGTGGTGAGGGTGTGTGGGGGTGAGGGGGGGAATGGTTGGGGGTGCGGTGTGGCGCGTATAATGGGAGTGGTCATGAGGAAGGGTGGTGGTGGGTGTGGGGGTGGTGGAGTGGCGAGTGGTGTGGTTTTCGGGGGTGGGCGGTTGTGGTGATGTGGGCGGCATGGGTGAAGTGGGTTGGGAGGTGGTGGGTGGATGGGTGTTAGGTGGGTGAATTTCAGGTTGTGATGTAGTGGTGGTTTCAGCCTGTGGTGGTGGTGTGTCGGGGGGTGGGCTGGTTGCTGGTGAGTTTGAGGAAGGGGGTGAGAAGGAGTAGGAGTAGGAGCCTGGGGGGTGATTCTGAGAAAGGTAGGGGTGGCCAGGTGTGTGGGCCGGGGTGCAGGTAGGCTTAGTGCGGGGGTGGGCGGTGTCGGGTGGGTGGAAGGGGCGCACGTGGCGATTTCTGTATGTGCGGTGTTGTCCTTGTTGATCCACAGTGACTTGGTATGGGTTGGGTACTCGCACAATTTTGTAAAGTCCGTTGAATCGGGGGGAGGTCTTGGGTGGGGTAGGCAGGTTTGCGACAACAACAGACTGGCCAGGTGTGTGTGGGTTGGAATGGGTTGCGTTAGGTGCTAAGTCTTGTTGTGAATGCAGATGGTGGAGGCGGCGTTTGAGGTGGTGGAGAGGGTCGGTGGTGGAGGGTGGGGTGGGCGGTTGTAGGTGGTGGCGGAGTGGTAGGAGTAGGGGCGATTCTCCGAAAACTCTCTCGTGTGGAGTTATTCCATCTTCTTGTGGGCACGTATTTAAACCCCATTGTATGATCTTGACGTGTGCAGGCCAGTCTTCGTTTCCCGTTTGCATAATGCGTGTGCGGACCTGGTTCATAAGGGAGCGATGGCTTCTCTCGCAGATGCTGTTGCCCTGGGGCCAGTAGGGGGATGAGTGAGAGATGTTGTATCCGAATATGCTAGCTAGTTCTTCCCAGATTTTTCCCATAAATTCTGGAGGATTATCCGAATGAAGGGCCTGTGGGATCCCAAAATAAGGGAATACATGTCGGGTGAGGGCATCGGCGACTGATAGTGCGGTGTGATCCTTGGCGGGGCAGGCGATGATAAACTTAGAATATACATCTACGAAGGTAATTATGTACTTGTAGCCTGTTTTTGGTGTGAGAGGGCCGATGACGTCTAAGGAGAGTAGTTGCCACGGTTTTTGTGCTGTTAACTTTCCTGTAGGGCCTGGTGCTCGGGGGATGTCCTTTCCAAGGGCGCATGCTCGGCATGATTGTATGATCTTCTTTGCGATGGTGGATGGGTTTGGGGTCCAGTACATGTCGTTAAAGACTTGTAGCAGCTTCTTCGTTCCCAGGTGGATGCCGTTGTGGGCATGGAGGTGGAGCATGGTGTCGTGGGCAGTGGCTGGGCTAAGGACAATGTGTCCGTTAGGGTCGAAGAGATGTTCGCCGTGTGGATGGAGTTTAGTGAACGTGGTCTGTGGAATCCAGGTGGGGCATTGTTTGTTGTGCCACATTTGGACTAGGTCTGGTTCTGTCGTGATGGCGCTGATTGGGAGACGAGATAGGGCATCGGCGTTGGTGTGGAGTTTGCCTGATCGGTATGCGATTTCGAAGTCATACTCTTCGAGTGTCTCTCGCCAGCATATCAGTTGGGCATTGTTGGTGTTTGATTGCCGTAGCCATTGCAGGGATTGGTGATCTGTAATGACTATTACATGGGTGCCTGAGATGTAGGACCGAAAGTATTCTAGGGACCAGATGATCCCTAGGCACTCACGTTTGGTGGCCGCATAGTTGCGTTCTGCCGCATTCAGGGTGCGACTGGCACAGGCGAAGATGTGTTCTCTCCCATTTTGTACTTGTGCAAGGACAGCCCCTATGGCGATGAGGGACACGTCAGTATACAGGCGGAATGGGAGGTTGTAGTCTGGGAATGCGACTACTGGGGCGGTGGTTAACTTTGATTTGAGGGTGGTAAATGCTGTTTTCCTTGTTTTGGTCCACACGAAAGGCTCACCTTTTTTGTTAGATCGTGCAGGGGTTTGGCGATATCAGCGAACCCTTTGATGAACCGCCTATAGTATGATGTTAACCCCAGGAAGGCTCTGGTCTCATGTACGTCGCCGGGCAGGGGGATGTCTGAGATGGCTCGAAGTTTATCTGGGTCTGGTGAGATGCCTTCAGCGTTAATTAAGTGTCCCAGGAAAGACAATGATCTCTCTGCCAAGACGCACTTTGTTGGTTTCAATTTTAGCCCTGCTTGGCGTATGCGGTGAAACACTTGCTTGAGGCGATGAAGGTGGTCGGTCCAGGTACGACTAAAAACGATGAGGTCGTCGAGATACGCCAAGCAAGTCTCCCAGGTTAGTCCACTGATGACAGACTCCATCAAACGGGAGAATGTGGCAGGGGCGTTGCAGAGTCCAAAAGGGAGGACGTTGAATTCACAGTGTTTGCCATTCGATGTGGAGAAGGCGGTTTTGTGTTTGTCGTCGGGGTGTACAGGGACTTGCCAATAGCCCAACTGCAGGTCTAGGGTGGAGAACCATGTCGAGCCATGTAATGAGTCCAGTGAGTCGTCGATGCGGGGTAGGGGAGTTGCATCTTTGGCTGTGACATCGTTGACTCGGCGGTAGTCAACACAAAAAGCATTGTCCCATCTTTTTTTCTTACGAGTACCACCGGTGAGGACCATGGGCTAGTAGAGTTGGAGATTACGCCGGCATCTAGCATGTCCTGGACCTGCCGGTCTTCTTCTGCCCGTTGCTTTGGATTCTTTCGTCGTGATGGTTGGCAAATTGGAGGTCCGGTCGTGTGTATCTCATGGCTGAGATAGGTGGTATGGCCAAGGGCGGTTGGGCCAGAGGAGAATAGGTCTTGAAAATCCAGGAGTTGTCATAGGCTGTTGGTTTGGGCAGGGGATAGGTGTGATGGTAGGTCGGGGAGAGTGGGATGGTCTGGAGGTGGTGTTTGGCATGGTTCAGCTTCTTCTGTGTCGCCGATGATGAGTCCTCTGGTTAGGGTTAGTGGGGTAGTGGCGAGGTTGGCGATACGGATTTCGTGGGCATGTGGGGGGAGGAAGGTGGGACTTACTAAACAGGAAGAGAGTGGTCCGGTGGGGATGGATGGTGAGAAGAGGACGGAGGTATGAGAAGGTTTGTTTAGTTTTACCCAAGCTTCATGGTGGGGTGGAATAGTGATTGAGGAGGCGATAGTGGCAGGAAAAGATGGGGAGGGATGCAGATGATGTGTGGTGGGTGGTGGTGATGGGGTAGGGTAGTGTGAGGGGTTGGGTTGAGGTTAGGTGTGTGGGTGATTTGGGACAGGTGAGTGTTTGATGGTAGTGTGTGTTTGTGTAGTGTGTGAGGGGAGGTGTTCCTGATTTTTCTTCGGTGTTTTTTTTTTTCTTCTTCTTCTTTCTTGTTGACTGCTGCTTGGTTGGGATGGGCTGGACTGAAGTGGAGGCGGCGTTGATGGCAGTCAATGGTGGCATGTAGTTTCTGGAGGAGGTCCAGCCCTAAATATCCATCATACTGATTGCATGTCGAGTCGAATATGATGAATGGGTGGCTAGTGGATATTTGTTGGTGGGTGTGGGTTTGAAGGGCCCGAGTTTCCCCACGGATAGGCAGGGGGCCGTCCCCCGCGTCGACGAGGTTGGCTGAGGTGGGGAAAAGAGGGCCGAATGCACCAATGTGGCGGGAGTAGAAGTGGGAGCAGAGACACGATCTGGCTGCTCCCGTATCCACTAGTAGTCGTGCCTTGATCCCATTTAGCCAAATCTTGTTGTAAACTGGGGGTCTGTAGTTCTGTGAGGTGGCCCCCGCTACCGTGGGGAGGTGCGGGGGCGGGCCTAAAAATCCATCTGTTGTGGAGTGGTGTCGTCTTGGTCGTCATCGTCCGTTCCCGAGTAGTGTTGTGGCGGTGCGTCGTCTTCCGGGGCGTCGTCATCTAAGGAGGAGACTTTCTTGCGCCCTTGGTGAAAGGTTCTGTGCCTGCTAGCTTTAAGCTGTTCCCTAATGTCGTGCAGAGGGCAGGTGCGACTGCAAGCTGTGAATTCCCAGGGATTAATTGTGATGAGGTTTCCTTGCTCCCTGGGGTTTGGGCGCTTCTTCTGCGGGTAAGCTCTAGGGACTGTGGGAGACGGCTCAGTAGTTGGCTGGTGAGGCGGCAGCTAAGGTTTGGATGGGGGGTGTTGCTTTGTTGGAAAACGTGTCACCGCGTGGAGTGGCTGTGGTGTGGGGCGGGCGGCGAGCAGATGTCGGACGAGTTGCAGGTCATTTTCCATGTCCCCTGAGGGGTCGTAGATTGAGAAATGCTCCCTGACTATGCTGGGGAGGATCCTCAATAGAGCATTGAATGTATGTATATCCCGGGCATTTGTAGGTGCCTCGGGATAGGCAGCGCTGACGAGGCGCCGAGCCTGGGTGAATGTATCATCCAGGTTTCCGTCGTAGGTAAGGGTTGGGAGAGAGCGACAACTCGGCCTATTGATGGTGTAAAAGCCTGTCTCACGATTTGCAAGAATTGGTCCCATGAGAGTTCTGGGACGATTTTTGGTGCGACAGTAGTGATTATTTTACCCAGGTTAGGTAGTGTGACTGCGATCTTTTCTCTGTCTGAGTCGAACCCTATGTCTAGGAGGGGTTTGACCATGTCTAAATATACCTCTATGTCGCACTGGTCCGGGTTGTACCTCAGCAATTGGATATGTGGTTTGGCTGCCATTGCGTAAGTTTCCTTTCTTCGTTCCTCCGTGCTTTACTCGGATCCAGAACCACCGCTTGCCACCAGTGTAATGCTGTGTTTTTAAGGCGACTTCTCATCGTAAAAACACTAGCTACTGAAGCGGGGTCCTCTTTCTAGACCGGACGTAAAGCACTAACAAAGGAACAGGCCATAAAAACTAGGCAGTATACCGTATCACATCTATTACCTAGGTCCTACTCATAACAGTACACATAGAATGATATTTAGGATACAGAGACACAGAGATACAGAATTAACACTTGGCTTCACAGAATAATCATATGCATTATCATTATTACACAGGGAGATTGCGAGTATTCTTTAATAGGGTTCTCATGTCACTTGTATATAAATGGGGTTGTTCACTTTATGTTCTTTAATGGGATTCTTATGTCACTGGGAGGTAATATATAAATGGGGTTGTTCACAGTAAGAATACCGAGATTGAGAGTCTGGTTCAAGGTTATTACTATAAAAGAGGTAGGGTGCGGATAGCGACACTCGACACTGTCACCTGGTCACGGAGACACGTACGCTTATCTTTCGACTCGCCCGTGCTCTAGACTCACAGAAAACTCCCTGGTTCCTTAATGTGGGGAAGGACTAAACCAATTTACAAAAATACACTTTCTGCCCTGATAGCACTAGATCCTAGTGGGCCACTGTTTAATATATTCTCCTGTGTAGGCACTGGCACTGTTCTCCTGGTTACTGTCACTGTTTCCCCTTATTTCCTGGGTATAGTACTGTCACTGTTGCACTTAGGATACAGGGAGGCTTTCCCGTCTGGGGACCTCAACCTGAGAGGCGGCCCTCGTGTTAGGACCGCGCCGGTGGGGTGCAGGGAGGCCCTGTGGTCTGGGGGCCTCAACCTGATAGGTGGCCCTCAGGACTGGGGCCGAACAACCGGAGCAGTCGGGCCTGTTTCTTCCGACTCCGGGGAGTGAGGGAGCCTGGATCGCCTTCGTCGTGGGTTGTGGAGTCGGGCCTCTCCCAAGGGGGAGAGGCGCCGTCAGGACTGGACTGCGGCAGCGTCTCCTACGGGGCTCCGGCAGGAACAAGGAACTCCCGGGTGTGGGCGGTAGGTCCGATATCGGGCCTTGCCACCACTCTAATGTCTCATCCGGGACTATATTCCCGGATGGCGACGAAGGGCTCCCCGAAGGGAAAGAGGCTAGAGGAGGACTCACGTTGCCCGTGGTCTCTCGAGTGTGTCTGAAGGCCTGAGTCGGGGATCTCCTTCCCCTATTGCACACCTTGGCTGTAGCTGTGAACTTGCCCGGCGTACGGGGTACACCTATGGGGTGATCGGTGTCGCCCTTTCGCCGTGGCAAGGTACCGCCAGCGTGGTGTTCCTCCCGTAGTAGGAGACAAGCCGGAGTGAGGGGCACAGAGGCCGCACTCTCTCCAATACGGACTGATCCTACCTGCAGGGAATTCTCTACCCTGGTACGTGCCCCGGCCAGAGCCGAGTGTCTGCCCATACGGAAGACGACTAACGGGCGAACTGGTTCGCCCGTCCATTGTGGCTGGGTACCGACCCCGGGACGCCGCTTCCGTAATAGGGTAGTGCTACACGTATGGTAGCAGGGGCTCTTTACCCTGGTCCGTATTCTGGCCGTAGCCGAAGAACAGTAGGAGAGGGATGCACTAGGGCAACTCTCTCTCCCTGGTGTGTTTAGGCCGGAGCCTGGGGTCGCCTTCCCCTTTGCACACTCTGTTAGGCCGTAGCCTAGGTTTCTCTGTCTCTTTTTACTTTTGTTTAGGCCATAGCCTTGGGCCTCCTGCCCTTGGGCCTCCTGCCCTGGAGGGTGTAACAAAGCCGTCAATACGGTGTTACCTGGGACTGATTTAGTTTCAGTCCCACCCCTATTCTGTCGATCACTGCTCCGCCCGCACAGTAGTTCAATTCCCCTGATCACCTGGGGTTGGGGCACTTGCGGGGAATAGGGGCTCAGGGCCGTGATGCCCTGATGAACCTCTTGCCCGGGGTCACTAACCTCACCAATGTGTCCTCCTGGGGTGGTGGTGGGGTGGCGGCTCGGTGGTGGTGTGGGGGTAGTGAGGTGGGAGGTCCTGCGGCGGGCACGGCGGGCATTTTAATTGTGCTATTCACTTTGACCCAGAACTATTGTCCAAACAGTATCTGAGTGATACTACTACCCATGATCTCAATACATGTCATAGAATTGTCTAGATTTCTGTTTTGTGACGTCTGCCTGTTCCACATCTAGAATTTGTCAATATATGTGTAAGGTTGTTGCCCTGAGTTTTTGTGGCCTGGCTCTCTCTTATTTGTTTAAGTTCCTGTCTAGAAAGGGAACCCGCTGCACACTAGGCGTTCAAGGGACGGGAAGCGGACCCTTAAACACCTAGCATAACAAAGTTAATTACGAGTATATATCCTTCCTCCAATTTTTACTTAACGGAACCTTTACATTGCGATACCTCATTATCAATTTTATTGCTATCAGACGAATTTCTTCAGCTTAAGCTGGCCTTATAGTTATGAAGAATCTAATGAAAGCTATTTCCAATCCCTTCAGCTCAAAATATCTCTTCTCAGCTGAATAAAATCACCTGATGAGAGGGTTTACTAAAGTGGCATATGTTCGACTAGCAATAGCAAAATGATAGAGACTGATGATCAAAATGGCTTTACTTCTCATTATATTATTCTTCATATCTTTTAATATTATATTGTTCACGTGAATTTAATGTTTACCTGTCCATAGTTAACTGTTTATAAACACTTATTTATGCTGTGTTATGGGTTTGTCGACACCCCAGCTCTGATGTGAATACATTACCCATTTGGACGCACACATTGGCAACAGTCAAAAGATCTTGACAGTAGCCTTACAAATATAGCAAATTATTTACTAAAATTTATTATAAGACACCTGTACAAATACACAAAATATGACTAGATTTTCTGGAGTCCTTGTTTCCAGCCTCGAGATCTTCATAAGTAATCTTACTTGCGATATCAATGCAACGTCAAGCAACACAGGTTATGGAACAATGAAGGCAAACAATAAAATTATATACTATTTACATTAGTCATGCCCCAGAGGCCAGTTACGAGTGGATGACCGACCAAGAAATAGTTCAGATTTCTTCATATAACAGACTGGCTGTGTAATGGAGTACACTATAGGCATAGGTAGACTTGAAAATTATAAGCAGCAGTATATGCTTACAAGTGTTTAAAATGTTTCACTATTTCTTCTTAATAGTGTTACAATCCTATTTATGCATTTTTCTAAAAGGAATATCGTGTAATTCTTTCGCTTGAGAGAAATTCTGGTTCAAAAATATTTTCATCTAAATATTGGAACGTTAATGTCTTATATGGTAGTTCTGGCGCTCAGTCCTACAGTGTGGTAGAGGTGGAAAAGAAGAACTTCTTTGAAAATCCAACATAATCAAGGCGAGGTGTGGCAGAGGGCACCAGACTGGTGTAGTGGGTGAAGAAGTGGCGGTACAGGTCACCAAACTCTTGATGGCCATGCTGCGCCAGAGTGTAACACAGGGACTTGGTAAAGGGAGTGCCATCCTTGCTGGGGTTGTACCATGTTAGTTCTCCGCTGTTGGAGTACAGACACACTGTATCTCTCAATGGTTCCTCCACCCTGCTGTCTTTACCTCTAGTGCATTTTGCTTCATCTTGTCTGTAGTAGCCGCAACAAAGGTCGAAGATAAACAACTTGGGCTTATTTCTGAGGCGTGAACACTGTGAATCTCTGAAGAGATTACAGAGCCAGTGTGAGTCCAACAGGCGGCCATCAGAGGTGAGAAACTGGTGGTCTGGGGTGCCATGACTGGCCACAATAAAGATGGCACAGCCGACACCATCTAGTTCCTCCATGTCCCTCACCTGGGACACCACCTGTCTGGTCTGTTGCTCTGTCAGATCCTGGTGGATGTGGCCACTGAACCCCATCTTTTGAAGACGTTGGCTAGGTTGTGAGTCCCTGTCTGTGAACTGGGAAGGTGCAGGTCTGGCCGATCCGAAAAGGAAGTGTAGCTCAAGATGGTTACATAGCCACCACTCCCACCATAGATATCATCACCAACACTGTGCTTAACCACTGCTTCAGAGGATGGTTTCACTTGTAGCCGTAGTGACCCCACCTGCCGGAAACAGCCATTGCTACTGATGCTCCAGTAACTGTAACTTACACTGTTATCCTCTACAGTTTATGAGGAAGCTACTTATTGGCTAACTAAAGAGAGGCATATCATTCACTTAACACTTATGTTACTTACAAATTGTTACATTGGTACTGAAAAGCAATCAGTTGAACTTACATGGTGCCAGTAGAAGATTATTGAATTATTATGTGGTAGGACTGTGGCTCAATTTAAGTCACACTACTTACAGGCAACTGACTGAAGTGGCTTGTGTGTCCTTTGACAGTGGACGTTGTGGAGGGATTACTGGTTGTTGCCTGTGACTGCTGGTGAGACGGTGTCTTGGTGATGGACTGAAGGATATGCTCCCTGTGGAGAGTTGAGGCCAGTTGGCGGGCGGTGGTGACTCGCAGTTCCCTCACAAGTGCCCCTCCCACCACACGCCCACCATCCAAGTCAGGGTCAGCACCCACCTCCGCTAACTGCAACAACTTCTTCCTGTCCCACCGCAAAACAGCCTCAAACAGTGGCACACACAGCTTCACCAGAGAGTGACAAAAAAAAAAAAAAAAAAAAAAAAAGTCAGGCAAAGTGAAGAATGCAGTAACAATAAGCAGTCGTATGTGATCAAACTGTGCACCCAGGAATTTCTGGTACACTTGCACCCATAAAACAATATTCACATCCATAATAATATATAGTCAATGACCACCATACAATTAATTATTAAGATTGATTAATAATGTTTAATATGATGCGGCCAGTGGTGGTAGGTGTTGCCGGCTGGGTGGATATGAGTGGATGATAGTGTATGATGTCACGTACCCAGTGGTGGTAGGTGTTGCCGGCTGGGTCACGGGCCAAGGGGTCATTGTGGGGGTCGGCCAGCAAGACCCTCAGCACTTGTGTGTGGCCCCTCATGGCCGCCAGGTGGGCCGGGGTCAGGCCCGCCTTGTTTACGAGGTTGGGACTCAGCACCTGCAGCAGCCACTCCACTACCTCTGGCTGGTTGTTGGCTGCTGCCACATGTAGCAGTGTGCAGCCACTGCTGCTCCGGGTCACAGCCGGCCCTGTGTCCTGAACCAGCTGAGCCACCCTCTGCACATCACCCGCCTCCACTGATGCCCACAGTTCCACCTACCAAAACAACAACACTGTCACTGTGTGCCAACAGTGTTATCACACATATACACTGTATTTCTTGTACTGACATATGACAATATTGTGGCCTCTTTGTAACCCACATTCTGTATTTGTAGTTGCGTTAACACTTCTGTCAATGGCTCCTCAAATATCAAGAGTCATACGTCATACAATTATATTCGACCTGCTGTAATATTACTGCAGTGATGCAAGTACCATCACCGTCAATGTCGTTCGTCAGAGTAAGATAAGTTAATGTACGTTTTATGACATAATTTCATACCAATTGTTTGGCCAGATGAGAAGCAGCATGTCTGGCAGGGGAGGCTCTTGGAGGTGTGGAACGATTGGAGCTTCTTTGGGGCGTGGAACAGAGTCTTGGTGGAGTTTTGCGTCGCACTCCTCCACTGGATGTCAGGTCTGTGGCCAGTGCAATTGCTTGTACGGCAGGGCAGATGCGCGGGGTCATGATGCCACCTGATGAACCTGTCAGAAAACAAAGTCGTTAATTTCATAATCGTTGAATCATCAACAGAGACGATAAAAGCGCAATGGTATGCCACCAGATAAATGTTGTGTGTGTGTGTGTGTGTGTGTGTGTGTATGTGTGTGTGTGTGTGTATTAAAGTTAAGCACTGAAATAATTTCTCAGGTTGCTAGTTTCTTTACAGGAGCAAACATACCTTTGGGTGGTGATATCCTATATCGTTTATCGATGGTAAGTCGCGGTCTGGTGTGGGAAGAACTCGTGAAAGATCTGCTGACTTCAGTTGCTGAGCTGCCGACGTGGCTGAGTAATGTGTAGCAACACTGGCGTGTGGTCTGTGGGTCGTGGCTTCACTGACGAACAGCCGAGTACCTGTAGGATGCTTGACGAAAAAGTTTATGGCAAGGCTAATGGGTGAGCACGTCCCTCGCTGCAGCTGCTGTTGAGAGCGAGTGTGTGGAAGGAGGCGGCGGCCTTGCTTATATTGACACCACCACCACTACCACCACCACCAACCCGCTGCGTGATGTCACTATGACGTAGCCCGTGCGACACACACACACACACACACACACACACACACACCCTCCTCGCCCGCTCCAACTTGTCGATTGTGACGTCACAAGATAAACAGACGCACGAACTCACTGCAGAGTACAGACCTGCTGCAGCTTGTATCCTGGCAGGGCGGAGCACATTATAAATTATTTGTGTGCTTAACTGCTTATGTGGATAATGCAAAGTTAATAGCCCTTAGAACGGCTCTACTTTTGATAGTTGACAGGAGGTGCCGATTGCCGATTCGCTGGTATAAACAAAAAAAGAAATTGGGGACGGAGATTTAGATCGTGAAAAGATGAAGGAAGTACCGATTAAGGAAAGACTGGTGACTGCGTTGTTGTTTTTCTTATGCTTCTCTTCTAGTTTCAAGCTGGCTCGTCTCCCACTTGTTGGTCTGTAGCCAATAGATCATACCAAGAGATCTGGTGGTGTCTGATTCTTCATGTCGTTACTTTGGTTTAAAATTATAAGAGTCTACACTCTGGGTTACCAGAAATCTATGAGAAAGAAATGATTTTTTAAGAAGCAGAAGAGACAGTCTTATATACTATATATATGAGAGAACGAATGCTGGACCAAGATGTAAGAATTTTCACTATGCTGACAAGACAACGCAAATTATGACGTATCAAGGCAAATCTATAGGAATGATGGTAAGGAAAGTGGCAAACGAAATAACGGCTGCCTGCAGTCAATTTGAATAAAGCGGAAAATAAAAGTTAACATTAATTTACAGTAATTCCTAGCAGTGAGGTAAACTGAAGATATCGTTGATGGAAAAGTAACTGACTACACGACAGAAGGTACCATACTTGGACAGAAAATTAATGCTACAGGTGTATTAAATCACATATATACCATACAGAATACAGAAAGCAAGAGATGCTCTATCAAAGCTCCATATTGTTAAAGAATTACCCAAAATAAGTAAGTGTTATCTAATAAAATCATTAGTTGTGCCTGTACTGCATTACCCACCAGTACCACTGCATAAAGTAAAAAATTAAATAAATAAATAAATAGATAAATAAAGCTGCAAAGAATGCAAAATAAAGCCATAAGATTTGCTTTTAATGATCACTACCCACTTACTTGGACGACTTAAGAAATGCATATAGAAGGAAATATAAAAGCTATTAGTATTTTACTTCATGAGAGTCCAGTTAAAACAGCGATGGGATTACAAATAATAGACCCTGAACTTTGCCATATGATTCAGTTCGAAGGTCCATTAAAGCATACTTGATTTCCCAGATTTGTGACTGACAAAAGAGGAAACACCTCAACCTAAATGATTTTTATGGTGCAGGATAGCATGTTCAGAGATGAGTTTTAAGAGTAACTGAATGTGTGAATGTGAATCAGATGATTCTGAAGAGTGTGAGAAGACTGAATGATTTTAAGTGTGGAAGATGCAAGTACGTAAACAACGTAAATTACGTTGAAAGTATGAATGCGTGTCGGTGGGGCGTGACATACTAAAAGATAACTGAAGTAATTCACCGGGTCGGTCAGGATCACTTCATGGTCGTGATCGTCAGCATTTTACCCTCCCGGAAGGGAGCTGAGAGCTCATATAGTCCGATCTAAGGGCAAGGCTGTGACCTTCACACACCCATACACCCGTCCCCTTACTCCAGGGTGACAGTAACCACCCACTTCGTCAGTGAAACTTTTCGCAACCTGAGCGAGGGGCGAACTCCCGTCTACCAGATGGCAAGCGAGAACGTTCCCACTGCGCCAGCGAGCGGTGTACGTGAGTGCATGCTTAAACAATAAAGTGAATGGTGAGATATGGAGGAATGAAAGTGAGTAGTTGGTAAAAGGAAGGTGAATAAAAATGTATGTTGAATGACTAGAGACATTTTAAATTAAAAAAGTAAATTAAGATGAAAAACAAAAATAAAAATAAAAGTAAAATAAAAAATCTGTCAATGTATATACAATGAAAATAATCAATATGTAAAACTCAAACCTGCAGTCAACATGCGTTAAGCCAGCCGGGAATGGTGATCCTCCTGCGGGTGTAATCAGTGTTAAAAATGCCTGAGCCTGATAGAGCGGCATTACATCGCAAATGCAGTTAAAGGGCGAGTGGGCAGTAAGGAAACATGGTTCAATGGTGAACAAACTGAGCAAAATGGTAAGGCCACCATCTTTTAAGACTTTGACTCTTCCACTTCTAACCATTTTTCATCCAATTAGTCTTCTTTCTCGCTGGTGAGGTGTGTTTAATCATCTCACCGATTTAGATTTTTTAGCGTGTGTATAGGTGTGCCACTGGGTCCAAGGGCCATTAAACTGGACGGAACTAGGCATGTTCAAAAGGTATTAAAGAGGAGAATCCCTGGGTTCGAACCTCTGATTTCTGTGACTATGAGTCGATAGGCAGAGGTCGGTACGCTAAATACTCCTCCAGGAAAACACCACGCACAGCAACCGTGGGATCTTGTTGTTTAAATATAATATTTACGGTATTGTAATTCGTAAATGTACGTCCTCCATTTTTTTACCATCTTCTTTACTGTAGTACATTGATATTTATTTTATTCCTGCTGCTTGCAGACGATTTTATTTTCCTGGTAGTGCAGGATTTATAAGTCTCTCCCATGCTGAATAAACTCATGTGTTCATACCAACAGGGCAAATTAAAAGACCTCATTTCAGCATCACCGTTCCCTTCTTTTAGACCCTCATATTCTGTATGTCTTCCTTCCACTTGATACCTCTAAACACATTGACTATGAGACATCGTCGTTCTTGTAAGCTTCCTATTATTTTATTTAGAGTACGAGATATTTTTCGAACTGAATAGTTAGAGGTATCCTTCTTTACCCCATTTCACTACTAGGAGGACTGTTCTTACTAAAGATGTCTGACGTTAACTAAGCCTACATAAGGCATTCCTGGGGTGAAGGGGTTAATTACATACCCTTCCTTCCCTTTTTACTTAATATAACCTTTTCATTACGATTCCTCATTATTAGTTTTGTTGCTGTCAGACGAATTTCTTCGGCTTAGGCTGGCCTTATAGTTGTGAAGAATCTACAGTAATAAAGGCTATTTCCAATCCCTTCAGTTCAAAATATCTCTCCTCAGCTGAATAAAATCACCTGATGCCACCAAAGTGGCATATATTCGACTGGCAGTAGCAAAAGGATATATCATTGTACTGATGTCAATGATGAGACTGATGATCCAAATGGCTTCACCTCTCGCTTTATCGTTCCTCAAGTCTTTTCAAATTATCTTAGTCACGTGAATTTAATGTCTACCTGTCCATATTTTACTATGTATATGAACTCATTATTGTTGTGTCATGGTTGTCAACATATCTGTGATGTGAATACATGATCCATTTGGACACACATATTGGCAACAGTCAAAAGATCTTGACAGCTGGCCTAAAAATATAGCAAATTATTTACTAGAATTTATTACAAGACATCTGTACAAATACACAAAATAAATATGACTAGATTTTCTGGAGTCCTCCAACACCTCCAGCCAGTTCACCACACCAGCAACACCAAAGTCTATCACCTCCAGTCACGGGGTCGTGACTTTTTCCCCGATGACGGTGGTAAAATGATGGAATTAGTAACAGAGGGCACCACAACCCTAGGAGGAGCCTACGAAGGGGCGGACAGAGCGCGGCCTGACTCAGGGTGACAAGGACTTAAGTCCACCCGGGCCGCGCGCCCCTATGACCCAGAACTCGCCTACCGCCACCATAGCAGGAAAAGGAGACTACCTTGCAGGCGAGCTGACCCTCGACAGGATCAGGGTGGAGCTATATCCTCAGCTCCAAGCAGCACCCCAGCGACGGCCAGCAGCCGCACCCTTTGTGAGACAGCCAGTAGCCGCCCAGCCCTTCAGGAGACGGCCAGTAGCTGCTCCCCTCTAAGAGCCACAGCCTATAGCCGGGTTCAGACGATGGCTTGTAGCCGTGGCCTTAAAAGTCCACGGCCTGTAGCCAGGCCACACGGCAGGAAACGACCGGTAGCCGCTCCCCAGTCAGGTACTACTATACTCCTCTACAGGAACCAGCGATGGCCAGAACCCACGCCGGGGAGAGAAGGGTAAGTCTCCTCTCCTCCTGTAGTTGCCTCAGAGGACAAGACACAGGCAATGGCCGGTAGCTGTGCCTGTCGGCAGGAGACGGCCGGCAGCTGCTCCTCGTCGGCACGTCATCCTCCACACAGGCCTTCCGCGATGGCCAGTAGCCGCGCCGACAGGCAAGTGACGGCCAGTAGCCTGCATCCCCATCAGGGAGTCGGGCCCAGGCAATGGCCGGTAGCCGTACCTATGATGAAGGGACAGCCAGCAGCCGCCCTTGTTTCGTTGCCCATGGGAACCCAGCAACGGCCAGTAGCCACGCCGGGGAGGAGCACCAAAGCCACTCGCCCCCTGTGACTCCACTACGAGAGGGCGTTCTGCCATCAGACCAGCTGACAAGTGGGGGCGCAGATGACCCTGCTGTCCACCAAGAGCGAGGCAACCCTCAGGAGGAAGGTTTCAGCCCCAAGGACCCTTGGAGAGGCTCTGTTCTATTCCAAGAGTTATTCTCTGCCCAGCTGGCTCTGAAGGGACCCTAACTGACGGACTCCGATGGAGGCTGATGCCACAGGCCACACCTGACGGGTTCCCTGACAGCAGGACACCGCAGCCGATGGGCCTCCGAGGACGCCCCCAGGACCTCTGGGCGAGACCTCTCCCCACCGAGACGCAGGAGACACTCGTCCTCCTTCAGGCACCTGAGTGAGTGCTTTAGGAAACTCTTTGGCCCCAGTCCAGAGGGCCGTACTTCAGTTCCCAACCCCGACAGTGCAGGGCCCTTCGCTGCACGCAGCCCCAGACAAGAAAGGACACCCCTGTGAGTGATCCCATGGCCGCGGGACACAGAGACCCCTGACGAAGCTCAACCCCTATCAGGAGTCTGGCTGTGAGCTTTCCTGCTGCCCACTGCCAATGCCGCCACCCTACCCAGTCCCGACAGTGAGTGATAATGAAAGTGCAGTGACAGTGAAAGAGTGACATAGATACAGGGCAGCGTGTTAAGATGTTTAGAGGGAAATTGAGTCAAAGATCTCCCAGTGATATAGTCACGGAAGTGTAGACCACCAGTGAAACAGTGACAGAGAGGAAAAACCGAGCAGTGATTACAGGGACCTCAGTGAATGTGTACCTCGGCTCTAGTAACATAGTTCTTCTGTGATATTAGACCTAAAACCGAGCCACCCATCCTAATAACAGTGCAGATTTCCCCTAATGTGTCAGTGACTAATAGACGAGCTGTCGGTTCTGGGGAAACATGGCCATTGCACTCTGCCATGTACTTAAAAACTTACGTTATATGTATCTTTTTAATTTAATTTATCATTTGCACTGAACAAGACGTGATAACTTTAATTCCTTGCAGCTGGAGGGAAGGAGCCGCCATGTTGGCGATGACGTCAGCATTCACACTGCAGACGACGCTCCAATCCATCACACATTACTTTACCAGTAACAGAGATGATAGTTGTAACTACATGGCCACCATAGATCCAAACTACCCCCTTCAGGAATGTTGTGAAGGAATATTTTTCATGGTGTAAATGGGTGGTACCTGTTAGGTAAGTAAATTGTGGTGGAATCGACCAGAAGTAGCATACAGCTACACCATTCCCGAGCGGTGCTTGTACCTCATGAGGTGGGAAGTGTTAAATGTATGCCGTACAGTATCAGTTGTATGAGTTTATGATGGTATTATGCTCATATTTAATATTTGACCTCTTCATTATTAGTTTTCTGAAGGAAAAAAAAAAAAACAGTTGCAGTGACTCAACTACAGTACTTCAGGAGAATGTGACGAAATACCGAATCAGCGGTCATTTACCGAATCAACACCGAAATGGCACTTTTTAATTGGTAAGTGTTATAAATTTTATCACCATAGAGGTTCATAGTCACCTAATTATTCGAAATCTGGTCAAATTTTTGTATTTAATTTTACTTTTTAAAAAATCCAGATTCACAGCGAAAGCGACCTAAAATTAGCGAAAGTGTTTCTCCTTTAGCTGAACAGCTTGCCTTGGCAGACTTCTGCTTTGTATAAATATTAATTTAACATACAAATGCATTTATTTGCATTTTAAATCAGTATCTGTGTAATGCTGTGTTTTTAAGGCGACTTCTCGTCGTAAAAACACGAGCACTGGAACGGGGTCCTTTTACTAGACCGGATGTTATGCACTAACAAAGGAACAGGGCATAAAAAGAGACAGTATGCCTTATCACATCTATTGCTTAAGTTCTACTCATTACAGTGTACATACAACAATATTTGGCACATAATAGAACAGAGATACAATATTACACTCGTTTACATAGCCTGATCCAATATATATTAATACGTGGCACAGGGCAGTCGTGGATATGCTTTACTGTTACTTAGATGGAATATCACTTCACTGTGGTTGTCAGTTTGGATTAATTATCGTGTCACTGATGGACAATAATAAATGGGGGAGTCTCTCTTTGGTTCACTGTGATCGGGAGTCTGTGGCGGAGATATTACTATAATAGAGGTAGGGTGCGGATGGCGACATTCGACACTGTCACCAAGTCGCGGGGAAACACTTGACTTGCCTTTCGGCTCACTCACGCACCTACCTCTAGTTCCACAGAAAACTCCCCGTTTCCTCCCTGTAGAGGGGGACTGAACTGTTTAACACTTTGCACACGAATTTCTATGATACCACTGTTTAATATATCTTTTATTAGACACTGCCACTGTGCATTGGATCACTGTCACTGTATTCGGGGTCACTGTCACTGTCACTGTTTTACCCTTGTTTCTTGGGTTGTTAAGTCACTGGTACTTACTGTCAGGGAGGCTCCCTTGTTTGGGGCCTCGACCTGAGGGGCGGCTCCTTCCTAGGGCCGCGCTGGTGGGGTGCAGGGAGGCCCTGTGGTCTGGGGGCCTCGACCTGATCGGGGGCCCTCGGGGCTAGGGCCGAACAGCCGGAGGATTCGGGCCTGCTTCCTCTGCTTCCAGGGAGTGAGGGAGCCTGGGTCTCTGTCGTCGTGGACTGCGGTGCAAGGCCTGGGCGTCCTGGGACTGCGGGTGCTCAGGGGGAGAGGGGCCGTCAGCGCTGGGCTGCGGCAGCATCTCCTGTAGGGCTCCGACAGGGCTAAGGAACTCCTGGGTGTGGGCGGTAAGTCCGCTATCGGGCCTTGCCACCACTCTAACGCCTCCTCTTGGCCAAGAGGCTTGGATGGCGACAAAGGGCTCCCCGAAGGGAAAGAGGCTAAAGGGGGACTCACGCTCTTCGTGGTTCCCTGAGTGTGTTCATAGGGCTGAGTTGGGGCTCTACTTCCCCTAGTGTGGACTTTGGCTGGAGCCGTGACTTGCCCGGCGTGCGAGGGACACCTATAGGGTGATCGAGGTCGCCCTTTCGCCGAGGCAAGAGGCCGTCGACGTGGTGTTCCTCCCGCAGTAGGAGACAAGCCGGAGTGAGGGGCTCAAGAGCCGCACTCTCTCTAATACGGACAGATCCTACCGTCAGGGAATTCTCCACCCTGGTACGTGCCCCAGCCAAAGCTGAGTGTCTGCCCATACGGGAAACGACTAACGGAGAAACAGGATCACCCGTCTGCTCCGGCGAGAGGCCGGCCCCGAGTCGCCGCTTCCGTAATTGGGTAGCGCTACACGTACGGTAGCAGGGTCTCTCTACCTTGGACCGTATTCTGGCCGTAGCCAAAGTACAACTGGAGAGGGATGCACACAGACAATTCTCTCTCCTCAGCGTGTTAAGGCCGGAGCCTGGGGTCACCTTCCCCTTTACACACTCTGTCAGGCCGTAGCCTGTGTCTATTTCTCTTTCTCTCTTATGGCCGTAGCCTTGGGCCTCTTCCTGCTCTTGGGCCTCTTCCTGCCCTAGAGGGTGTAACAAGACCGTCAAGACGGTGTTACCTGGGACTGACCTCTTTTCAGTCCCACCCCTGGTCTGACGGTCACTACCCCGCCTGCACAGTAGTTCAGTTTGCCTGAACGCCTGGGGTTGGGGCACTTACGGGGAATAGGGGCTCAGGGTCGGGATGCCCCGATGACCCTCTTGCCTGAGGTCACTAACCTCACTGGTGTGTCCTCCTGGGGTGGTGGTGGGGTACCGGCTCGGCGGTGGTGTGGGGGGTGGTGAGGTGGGAGGTCCTGTGGCGGGCACGGCGGGCATTTTACCACCCTCCGCGTCGTTGAAGTCACGGCCCCGTGACTGGAGGTGGTAGGTGGTGGAGGTGGCTGTCTGGTAGGCCGGGGTAAGGTGTTGGGTGAAGCTGACCCAGTGCGTGGTGAATTGGTTGGGCTCCTGGTGGGGGCAGAGCGTGAAGTGGAGGGAGGACGGCTGGTTGGTCCGGCGTAGGAGGCGTAGCAGGTGGTCGGTGCCTCTGATTCTGGTTGGTGGGTGGTTGTGAGGTTGCCATCGGACCCTTGTCACCTTCATCTCGGGGAATGGTGCCTGGTGGGGAGATGAAATTTGATTGCTGGAGAGTGATGGGAGGTTGGTGCTTTTATTTGGGCTAATGTGGTGGGAGGAGCGTTGTCCTTTGGGGAATTGGGAGTTGGGAAAGTTCCAACGTGCTTGGTGGAGGGGTAGGGTTATGGGGGAGGTTTTGTGGGTGGGTGGGGATGGTGGATTTTGGGGTAGGTGTGTGCTGGGTGGAGGTGTCGGGGTGTATCTTGTGGGTGGGCATGAGAGTCGTCCCGATCTGGTAGTGGTCGTGGTTATGGTGGGTGTGGGTGGTGAGGCTGGTTGAGTGCGTGGTGGCGGTGAGGGTGTACGGTGGTGAGGTGGGGGGACGGTTGGTGGTGCGGTGTGACGTGTATAATGGGAGTGGTCATGGGGGAGGGCGGTGGTGGGTGTGGGGTTGGCGTGATTCTCGGGGGAGGTGGGCGGCTGTGGTGGAGAGGGCGGCCTGGGTGGGGTGGATTGAGGGGTGGTGGGTAGATGGGTGTTCGGTGGGTAAGTGTCTGGTTGTGAAGTAGGGGTGGTGGTATGTGGTTGCGGTGATGGTGTGTTGGGGGGAGGGCTGGTAGGCAGAGAGTTTGAGGAGGGGGGTGAGAAGGAGTAGTAGTAGGAGTCTGGGGGGTGAAGTTGAGGAAGGTCAGGGTGGCCAGGTGTGCGGGCCGGGGTGGAGGTAGGCTTAGTGCGGTGGTGGGTGGTGTCGGGTGGGTTGAAGGGGCGCACGTGGCGGTTTCTGTATGTGCGGTGTTGCCCCTGTTGATCCACGGTGACTTGATATGGATTAGGCACTCGCACAATTTTGTAAGGTCCATTGAATCGGGGGGAGGTCTTCGGTGGGGTAGGGAGGTTTGCAACCACCACAGATTGGCCAGGTGTGTATGGGTTGGAGTGGATTGTGTCAGGTGCTAGATCTTGCTTTGAGTGTAGGTGGTGGAGGCGCCGTTTGAGGTGGTGGAGAGGGTCGGTGTTGGAGGGTGGAGTGGGCGGTTGTAGGTGGTGGCGGAGGGGTAGGAGTAGGGGTGGTTCCCCGAACACTCTCTCGTGCGGGGTTATTCCATCTTCTCTTGGGCACGTATTTAACCCCCATTGTATGATCTTTACGTGTGCAGGCCAGTCTTCATTTCCCGTTTGCGTAATGCGCGTGCGGACTTGGTTCATCAGGGAGCGATGGCTTCTTTCGCATACGCTGTTGCCTTGGGGCCAGTAGGGAGATGAGTGGGAGATGTTGTATCCAAATATGTTGGCTAGTTCTTCCCAGATTTTCCCCGTAAATTCTGGGGCATTATCCGAATGGATGGCCTGTGGAATCCCAAAATAAGGGAAAACATGTCGGGTGAGGGCGTCGGCGACTGACGGTGCGGTGTGGTCCTTGGCGGGGCAGGCAATGATGAACTTAGAGTACACATCCACGAAGGTAATTATGTACTTGTAGCCTGATTTTGGTGTAAGGGGGCCGACGACGTCTAGGGAGAGTAGTTGCCACGGTTTTTGTGCTGTGACTTTTCCTGTAGGGCCTGGTGTTCGGGTGATGTCTTTGCCAAGAGCGCATGCTCGGCATGATTGTATGATCTTCTTTGCGATGGTGGATGGGTTAGGGGTCCAGTACATATCGTTAAAGATCTGTAGCAGCTTCTTAGTTCCTAGGTGGATGCCGTTGTGGGCATGGAGGTGGAGCATGGTGTCGTGGGCCATGGCTGGGCTGAGGACAATGTGTCCGTTCGAGTCAAAGAGATGTTCGCCATGTGGGTGGAGTTTGTTGAATGTGGTCTGTGGAATCCAAGTTGGGCGTTGTTTGTTAATCCACATTTTAACCAGGTCGGGTTCTTCTTTGATGGCGTTGATTGGGAGACGGGATAGGGCATCGGTGTTGGTGTGTAGCTTGCCTGGTCGGTATGCGATTTCGAAGTCATATTCTTCAAGGGTTTCTCGCCAGCGTATCAGTTGGGCATTGTTTGTATTTGACTGTCGTAGCCACTGTAGGGATTGGTGATCGGTAATGACTACTACGTGGGTGCCCGAGATGTAGGACTTGAAATATTCTAGGGACCAGATGATCCCTAGGCACTCACGCTTTGTGGCCGCGTAGTTCCGCTCTGCCGTGTTAAGGGTGCGACTGGCACAGGCGATGATGTGTTCTCTCCCATTTTGTACCTGCGCAAGGACAGCTCCTATGGCGATAAGGGACACATCGGTATACAGGCGGAATGGGAGATTGTAGTCTGGGAACGCGACTACTGGCGCGGTGGTTAATTTTGATTTGAGGGTGGTAAAGGCTGTTTGTCTTGTCTCAGTCCATAGAAAAGGCTCACCTTTTTTTGTTAGTTCGTGAAGGGGTTTTGCAATGTCAGCGAATCCTTTGACGAATCGCCTGTAATACGATGTTAACCCCAGGAAGGCTCTGACTTCGTGCACGTCGCGGGGGAGTGGGATGTCTGCGATGGCTCGAAGCTTATCTGGGTCTGGTGAGATGCCCTCGGCATTAATTAGATGTCCCAAAAAAGAAACTGATTTCTCTGCTAATACACATTTCGTAGGTTTCAGTTTAAGTCCTGCTTGGCGTATGCGGTGAAACACTTGCTTGAGGCGGTGAAGGTGGTCGGTCCATGTGCGACTGAAAACAATGACGTCGTCGAGGTATGCTAAGCAAGTCTCCCAAGTTAAACCGCTAAGGACGGACTCCATTAAACGGGAGAATGTGGCAGGGGCGTTGCAGAGTCCGAAAGGGAGGACATTGAACTCGTAATGTTTGCCATTGGATGTGGAGAAGGCGGTTTTGTGTTTGTCGTCGGGATGCACAGGGACTTGCCAGTACCCCGACTGCAGGTCTAAGGTGGAGAACCATGTTGAGCCATGTAAGGAGTCCAGTGAGTCGTCGATGCGTGGCAGGGGAGTGGCGTCTTTGATTGTGACATCATTTACTCGGCGGTAGTCAACACAGAAGCGCATTGTCCCGTCTTTTTTCTTACGAGTACCACCGGAGAGGACCATGGGCTAGTAGAGTTGGAGATTACGCCGGCATCTAGCATGTCCTGGACCTGCCGGTCTTCTTCCTCTCGTTGCTTAGGATTTTTCCGTCGTGATGGTTGGCGAATTGGAGGTCCTGTCGTGTGTATCTCATGGCTGAGATAGGTGGTATGGCCAAGGTCGGTCGGGCCTGAGGAGAATAGATCTTGAAAATCCAGGAGGAGTTGTCGGAGGCTGTTGGTTTGGGCTGGGGATAGGTGTGATGGTAGGGTGGGGAGAGTGGGTGGGTCTGGGGGCGGCGTTTGGCATGGTTCGGCTTCTTCAGTGTCGCCGATGATGAGTCCTCTTGGTAAGGTCAGTGGTGTGGTAGTGAGGTTGGCGACACGGATTTCTTGGGCATATGGTGGGAGGAAGGTAGGGCTTACTAGACAGGAAGAGAGTGGTCCGGTGGGGATGGATGGTGAGAAGAGAACGGAGGTATGGGAAGGTTTGTTAAGTTTTACCCAAGCTTCATGGTGTGGTGGAATGGTGATAGAGGAGGCGACAGTGGCTGGAAAAGATGGGGAGGGATGCAGATGATAAGTGGTGGGTGGTGGTGATGGGAGTCTAGTGGTATGAGGGGCTGGGTTGGGTTTAGGTGTGTCTGTGGTATGGGACAGGTGAGTGTCTGATGGTAGTGTGTGGGGGTGGGTGTTCTTGGTGTGCCTTCGATGTTTGTTTGTTTTTTTTTCTTCCTTATTCTTGACTGCTGGTTGGTTGTGGTGGGCTGGATTGAAGTGGAGGCGGCGTTGATGGCAGTCAATGGTGGCAGGTAATTTCTGGAGGAGGTCCAGCCCCAAATATCCATCATATTGACTGCATGTCGAGTCGAATATGATGAATGGGTGGCTAGTGGATATTTGTTGATGGGTGTGGGTCTGAAGGGCCCAAGTTTCCCCACGGATAGGCAGGGGGCCGTCCCCTGCGTCGACGAGGTTGGCTAAGGTGGGGAAGAGGGGGCCGAATGCACCCATGTGGCGGGAGTAGAAGTGGGAGTAGAGGCACGATCTGGCTGCTCCCATATCCACTAGTAGACGTGCCTTGACCCCGTTTAGCCAGATCTTGTCGTAAACAGGGGGTCTGTAGTTGTGTGAGGTGGCCCCCGCCACCGTGGGGAGGTGCGGGGGCGGGCCTAAAAATCCATCTGTTGTGGAGTGGTGTCCTCTTGGTCGTTGTCGTCTGTTCCCGAGAGGGCATGCGTCGGTGTGTCGTCTTCCTGGGCGGCGGCGTCTAAGGAGGAGACTTTCTTGCGCCCTTGTTGAAAGCTTCTGCGCCTGCTAGCTTTGAGCTGTTCCCTAATGTCGTGTAGAGGGCAGGTGCGGCTGCAAGCCGTGAATTCCCAGGGGTTAATGGTGATGAGGTTTCCTTGTTCCCTGGGGTTTGAGCGCTTCTTTTGGGGGTAAGCTCTAGGGACTGTGGGGGGCAGCTCAGCAGCTGGCTGATGAGGCGGCAGTTTAGGTTTGGAAGGGGGTTGTAAGGGGGTTGTGGCCTTGTAGGAAAACGTATCACCGGGAGGAGTGGCTGTGGTGTGGGGCGGGCAGCGAGCAGACGTCGGACGAGTTGTAGGTCATTTTCCATGTCCCCTGATGGGTCGTAGATTGAGAAATGCTCCCTGATTATGCTGGGAAGGATTCTCAATAGTGCATTGAATGAATGGATATCCCGGGCATTTGGTGGTGCCTCAGGATAGGCGGCGCTGACGAGGCGCCTAACCCGGGTGAATGTGTCATCCAGGTTTCCGTCGTAGGTGAGGGCGTCGAGTTGAGAAAGAGCGACAACTCGGCCTATTGATGGCGTGAAAGCCTGTCTCACTATTTGTGAGAATTGGTCCCATGACAGTTCTGGGACGATTTTTGGTGCGACACTAGTGATTATTTTACCCAAGTTAGGTAGAGTGACAGCGATCTTTTCTCTGTCTGAGTCGAACCCTATGTCCAGGAGGGGTTTGACTGTGTCCAAATATACGTCTATGTCGCACTGGTCTGGGTTGAACCTCGGCAATTGGATGTGCGGTTTAGCTGCCATTGTAAGTTCCCTTTCGTGTTCCTCCGTGCGTTACTCGGATCTAGAACCACCGCTTGCCACCAGTGTAATGCTGTGTTTTTAAGGCGACTTCTCGTCGTAAAAACACGAGCACTGGAACGGGGTCCTTTTACTAGACCGGATGTAATGCACTAACAAAGGAACAGGGCATAAAAAGAGATAGTACGGCGTATCACATCTATTGCTTAAGTTCTACTCATTACAGTGTACATACAACAATATTTGGCACATAATAGAACAGAGATACAATATTACACTCGTTTACATAGCCTGATCCAATATATATTAATACGTGGCACAGGGCAGTCGTGGATATGCTTTACTGTTACTTAGATGGAATATCACTTCACTGTGGTTGTCAGTTTGGATTAATTATCGTGTCATTGATGGACAATAATAAATGGGGGAGTCTCACTTTGGTTCACTGTGATCGGGAGTCTGTGGCGGAGATTTTACTATAATAGAGGTAGGGTGTGGATGGCGACATTCGACACTGTCACCAAGTCGCGGGGGATCACTTCACTTGCCTTTCGGCTCACTCACGCACCTACCTCTAGTTCCACAGAAAACTCCCCGTTTCCTCCCTGTAGAGGGGGACTGAACTGTTTAACACTTTGCACACGAATTTCTATGATACCACTGTTTAATATATCTTTTATTAGACACTGCCACTGTGCATTGGATCACTGTCACTGTATTCGGGGTCACTGTCACTGTCACTGTTTTACCCTTGTTTCTTGGGTTGTTAAGTCACTGGTACTTACTGTCAGGGAGGCTCCCTTGTTTGGGGCCTCGACCTGAGGGGCGGCTCCTTCCTAGGGCCGCGCTGGTGGGGTGCAGGGAGGCCCTGTGGTCTGGGGGCCTCGACCTGATCGGGGGCCCTCGGGGCTAGGGCCGAACAGCCGGAGGATTCGGGCCTGCTTCCTCTGCTTCCGGGGAGTGAGGGAGCCTGGGTCTCCATCGTCGTGGACTGCGGTGGAAGGCCTGGGCATCCTGGGACTGTGGGTGCTCAGGGGGAGAGGCGCCGTCAGGGCTGGGCTGCGGCAGCTTCTCCTGTAGGGCTCCGACAGGGCTAAGGAACTCCCGGGTGTGGGCGGTAAGTCCGCTATCGGGCCTTGCCACCACTCTAACGCCTCCTCTTGGCCAAGAGGCCTGGATGGCGACGAAGGGCTCCCCGAAGGGAAAGAGGCTAAAGGGGGACTCACGCTCTTCGTGGTTCCCTGACTGTGTTCATAGGGCTGAGTTGGGGCTCTACTTCCCCTAGTGTGGACTTTGGCTGGACCCGTGAACTTGCCCAGCGTGCGAGGGACACCTATAGGGTGATTGAGGCCACCCTTTCGCCGAGGCAAGAGGCCATCGACGTGGTGTTCCTCCCGCAGTAGGAGACAAGCCGGAGTGAGGGGCTCAAGAGCCGCACTCTCTCCAATACGAACAGATCCTACTGTCAGGGAATTCTCCACCCTGGTACATGCCCCAGCCGAAGCTGAGTCTCTGCCCGTACGGGAAATGACTAACGGAGAAACGGGATCACCCGTCTGCTCCGGCGGGAGGCCGGCCCCGAGTCACCGCTTCCGTAATTGGGTAGCGCTACACGTACGGTAGCAGGGTCTCTCTACCCTGGACCATATTCTGGCCGTAGCCAAAGTACAGCTGAAGAGGGATGCACACAGGCAACTCTCTCTCCTCAGCGTGTTAAGGCCGGAGCCTGGGGTCACCTTCCCCTTTACACACTCTGTCAGGCCGTAGCCTGTGTCTATTTCTCTTTCTCTCTTATGGCCGTAGCCTTGGGCCTCTTCCTGCCCTAGAGGGTGTAACAAGACCGTCAAGACGGTGTTACCTTGGACTGACCTCTTTTCAGTCCCACCCCTGGTCTGACGGTCACTACCCCGCCTGCACAGTAGTTCAGTTTGCCTGAACGCCTGGGGTTGGGGCACTTGCGGGGAATAGGGGCTCAGGGTCGGGATGCCCCGATGACCCTCTTGCCCGAGGTCACTAACCTCACCGGTGTGTCCTCCTGGGGTGGTGGTGGGGTGGCGGCTCGGCGGTGGTGTGGGGGGTGGTGAGGTGGGAGGTCCTGTGGCGGGCACGGCGGGCATATTAATCTGTGCAAAACAGAAGTCTGTCAAGGCATGTTGGCGATCTAAAGTAGAAATACCCGCTAACCTTAGCACGTTTTCGCTCTGACTCCTAATATTCTATTAATAATTAAAGCACAGTTTTTTTTTTTTTTTTTTTACTGAATTTCAGATAATTAGGTGTGTATGAACCTATATGGTGAAGAATATAATATTTTCACAACAGTAAAGACTGCATTCCAGCACGGGGAACTTCCGACGAGCAGCCAGCCACCACTGTTTACGTTTATTGTTATTGGCTAGTATACAGAGGAATAATTTCCCTACTGTGCTTTTGTCAGTGCATTTACACATTGGAACGAAACATTAGCAATTATTCCTCTTGTCACTGGACATTCTTAGAGGTCAGAAATAACCCTGGCTAAACGTTAACAAAGCAGACTATGCTGCTCCCTTAGTGTGAGTAGTGACGTCACGACCAATCACAGGCCGTTTCAGTGTCACATGATTTTTCGGCTACTTTATTATTTTTTCATGTTTCTGCACATTTTTGTTGGGAATAATGGTTGACATAGTTATTTTCTGAGTATCTTTTACCCATACAAGTATCTAACTTCAAAAAAATTTTGATCGGAAACTCGTCTATTCTCCTGCCCACCATCATAAGTGCTGTTCATTGTGCTATTCACTTTGACCCAGAACTATTGTCCAAACAGTATCTGCGTGATACTACTACCCATGATCTCAATACATGTCATAGAATTGTCTAGATTCCTGTTTTGTGACGTCTGCCTGTTCCACATCTAGAATTTGTCAATATATGTGTAAGGTTGTTACCCTGAGTTTTTGTGGCCTGGCTCTCTCTTATTTGTTTAAGTTCCTGTCTAGAAAGGGAACCCCGCTGCACACTAGGCGTTCAAGGGACGGGAAGCGGACCCTTAAACACCTAGCATAACAAAGTTAATTACGAGTATATATCCTTCCTCCAATTTTTACTTAACATAACCTTTACATTGCGATACCTCATTATCAATTTTGTTGCTATCAGACGAATTCTTCAGCTTAAGCTGGCCTTATAGTTATGAAGAATCTAATGAAAGCTATTTCCAATCCCTTCAGCTCAAAATATCTCTTCTCAGCTGAATAAAATCACCTGATGAGAGGGTTTACTAAAGTGGCATATATTCGACTAGCAATAGCAAAATGATAGAGACTGATGATCAAAATGGCTTTACTTCTCATTATATCATTCTTCATATCTTTTAATATTATATTGTTCACGTGAATTTAATGTTTACCTGTCCATAGTTAACTGTTTATAAACACTTATTTATGCTGCGTTATGGTTTTGTCGACACCCCAGCTCTGATGTGAATACATTACCCATTTGGACGCACACATTGGCAACAGTCAAAAGATCTTGACAGTAGGCTTACAAATATAGCAAATTATTTACTAAAATTTATTATAAGACACCTGTACAAATACACAAAATATGACTAGATTTTCTGGAGTCCTTGCTTCCAGCCTCGAGATCTTCATAAGTATTCTTACTTGCGATATCAATGCAACGTCAAGCAACACAGGGTATGGAACAATGAAGGCAAACAATAAAATTATATACTATTTACATTAGTCATGCCCCAGAGGCCAGTCACGAGTGGATGACCGACCAAGAAATAGTTCAGATTTCTTCATATAACAGACTGACTGTGTAATGGAGTACACTATAGGCATAGGTAGAGTTGAAAATTATAAGCAGCAGTATATGCTTACAATTGTTTAAAATGTTTCACTATTTCTTCTTAATAATGTTATAATCCTATTTATGCATTTTTCTAAAAGGAATATCGTGTAATTCTTTCGCTTGAGAGAAATTCTGGTTCAAAAATATTTTCATCTAAATATTGGAACGTTAATGTCTTATATGGTAGCTCTGGCGCTCAGTCCTACAGTGTGGTAGAGGTGGAAAAGAAGAACTTCTTTGAAAATCCAACATAATCAAGGCGAGGTGTGGCAGAGGGCACCAGACTGGTGTAGTGGGTGAAGAAGTGGCGGTACAGGTCACCAAACTCTTGATGGCCATGATGCGCCAAAGTGTAACACAGGGACTTGGTAAAGGGAGTGCCATCCTTGCTGGGGTTGTACCATGTTAGTTCTCCGCTGTTGGAGTACAGACACACTGTATCTCTCAGTGGTTCCTCCACCCTGCTGTCTTTACCTCTAGTGCATTTTGCTTCATCTTGTCTGTAGTAGCCGCAACAAAGGTCGAAGATAAACAACTTGGGCTTATTTCTGAGGCGTGAACACTGTGAATCCCTGAAGAGATTACAGAGCCAGTGTGAGTCCAACAGGCGGCCATCAGAGGTGAGAAACTGGTGGTCTGGGGTGCCATGACTGGCCACAATAAAGATGGCACAGCCGACACCATCTAGTTCCTCCATGTCCCTCACCTGGGACATCACCTGTCTGGTCTGTTGCTCTGTCAGATCCTGGTGGATGTGGCCGCTGAACCCCATCTTTTTGAAGACGTTGGCTAGGTTGTGAGTCCCTGTCTGTGAACTGGGAAGGTGCAGGTCTGGCCGATCCGAGAAGGAGGTGTAGCTCAAGATGGTTACATAGCCACCACTCCCACCATAGATATCATCACCAACACTGTGCTTAACCACTGCTTCAGAGGATGGTTTCACTTGTAGCCGTAGTGACCCCACCTGCCGGAAACAGCCATTGCTACTGATGCTCTAGTAACTGCAACTTTCACTGTTATCCTCTACAGTTTATGAGGAAGCTACTTATTGGCTAACTAAACAGAGGCATATCATTCACTTAACACTTATGTTACTTACAAATTGTTACATTGGTACTGAAAAGCAATCAGTTGAACACTTACATGGTGGCAGTAGAAGATTATTGAATTATTATGTGGTAGGACTGTGGCTCAATTTAAGTCACACTACTTACAGGCAACTGACTGAAGTGGCTTGTGTGTCCTTTGACGGTGGACGTTGTGGAGGGATTACTGGTTGTTGCCTGTGACTGCTGGTGAGACGGTGTCTTGGTGATGGACTGAAGGATATGCTCCCTGTGGAGAGTTGAGGCCAGTTGGCGGGCGGTGGTGACTCGCAGTTCCCTCACAAGTGCCCCTCCCACCACACGCCCACCATCCAAGTCAGGGTCAGCACCCACCTCCGCTAACTGCAACAACTTCTTC
Source organism: Coenobita brevimanus (assembly GCF_032717465.1). Taxonomy (NCBI): domain Eukaryota; kingdom Metazoa; phylum Arthropoda; class Malacostraca; order Decapoda; family Coenobitidae; genus Coenobita; species Coenobita brevimanus. Next base: position 26,818,950 of record NC_137014.1, on the reverse strand, counting down.
CTGTCCCACCGCAAAACAGCCTCAAACAGTGGCACACACAGCTTCACCACAGAGTGACAAAAAAAAAAAAAAAAAAAAAAATGTCAGGCAAAGCGAACAATGCAGTAACAATAAGCAGTCGTATGTGATCAAACTGTGCACCCAGGAATTTCTTGTACACTTGCACCCATAAAACAATATTCACATCCATAATAATATATAGTCAATGACCACCATACAATTAATTATTAAGATTGATTAATAATGTTTAATATGATGCGGCCAGTGGTGGTAGGTGTTGCCGGCTGGGTGGATATGAGTGGATGATAGTGTATGGTGTATTGTACCCAGTGGTAGTAGCTGTTGCCGGCTGGGTGGATATGAGTGGATGATAGTGTATGATGTGTTGTACCCAGTGGTAGTAGCTGTTGCCGGCTGGGTGGATATGAGTGGATGACAGTGTATGATGTGTCGTACCCAGTTATGGTAGGTGTTGCCAGCTGGGTGGATATGAGTGGATGATAGTGTATGGTGTCACATACCCAGTGGTGGTAGGTGTTGCCGGCTGGGTGGATATGAGTGGATGATAGTGTATGATGTCACGTACCCAGTGGTGGTAGGTGTTGCCGGCTGGGTCACGGGCCAAGGGGTCATTGTGGGCGTCGGCCAGCAGGACCCTCAGGACTTGTGTGTGGCCCCTCATGGCCGCCAGGTGGGCCGGGGTCAGGCCCGCCTTGTTTACGAGGTTGGGACTCAGCACCTGCAGCAGCCACTCCACTACCTCTGGCTGGTTGTTGGCTGCTGCCACATGTAGCAGTGTGCAGCCACTGCTGCCCCGGGTCACTGCCGGCCCTGTGTCCTGAACCAGCTGAGCCACCCTCTGCACATCACCCGCCTCCACTGATGCCCACAGTTCCACCTACCAAAACAACAACACTGTCACTGTGTGCCAACAGTGTTATCACACATATACACTGTATTTCTTGTACGGACATATGACAGTATTGTGGCCTCTTTGTAACCCACATTCTGTATTTGTAGTTGCGTTAACACTTCTTTGAATGGCTCCTCAAATATCAAGCAAGACTCATACGTCATACAATTATATTCGACCTGCTGTAATATTACTGCAGTGATGCAAGTACCATCACCGTCAATGTCGTTCGTCAGAGTAAGATAAGTTAATGTACGTTTTATGACATAATTTCTTACCAATTGTTTGGCCAGATGAGAAGCAGCATGTCTGGCAGGGGAGGCTCTTGGAGGTGTGGAACGATTGGAGCTTCTTTGGGGCGTGGAACAGAGTCTTGGTGGAGTTTTGCGTCGCACTCCTCCACTGGATGTCAGGTCTGTGGCCAGTGCAATTGCTTGTACGGCAGGGCAGATGCGCGGGGTCATGATGCCACCTGATGAACCTGTCAGAAAACAAAGTCGTTAATTTCATAATCGTTGAATCATCAACAGAGACGATAAAAGCGCAATGGTATGCCACCAGATAAATGTTGTGTGTGTGTGTGTGTGTGTGTGTGTGTGTGTGTGTGTGTATTAAAGTTAAGCACTGAAATAATTTCTCAGGTTGCTAGTTTCTTTACAGGAGCAAACATACCTTTGGGTGGTGATATCCTATATCGTTTATCGATGGTAAGTCGCGGTCTGGTGTGGGAAGAACTCGTGAAAGATCTGCTGACTTCAGTTGCTAAGCTGCCGACGTGGCTGAGTAATGTGTAGCAACACTGGCGTGTGGTCTGTGGGTCGTGGCTTCACTGACGAACAGCCGAGTAACTGTAGGATCCTTGATGAAAAAGTTTATGGCAAGGCTAATGGGTGAGCACGTCCCTCGCTGCAGCTGCTGTTGAGAGCGAGTGTGTGGAAGGAGGCGGCGGCCTTGCTTATATTGACACCACCACCACTACCAGCACCACCAACCCGCTGCGTGATGTCACTATGACGTAGCCCGTGCGACACACACACACACACACACACACACACACACACACACCCTCCTCGCTCGCTCCAACTTGTCGATTGTGACGTCACAAGATAAACAGACGCACGAACTCACTGCAGAGTACAGACCTGCTGCAGCTTGTATCCTGGCAGGGCGGAGCACATTATAACTTATTTGTGTGCTTAACTGCTTATGTGGATAATGCAAAGTTAATATCCCTTAGAACGGCTCTACTTTTGATAGTTGACAGGAGGTGCCGATTGCCGATTCGCTGGCATAAACAAAAAAAGAAATTGGGGACGGAGATTTAGATCGTGAAACGAAGAAGGAAGTACCGATTAAGGAAAGACTGGTGACTGCGTTGTTGTTTTTCTTATGCTTCTCTTCTAGTTTCAAGCTGGCTCGTCTCCCACTTGTTGGTCTGTAGCCAATAGATCATACCAAGAGATCTGGCGGTGTCTGATTCTTCATGTCGTTACTTTGGTTTAAAATTATAAGAGTCTACACTTTGGGTTACCAGAAATCTATGAGAAACAGATGATTTTTTAACAAGCAGAAGAGACAGTCTTATATACTATATATATGAGAGAACGAATGCTGGACCAGGATGTAAGAATTTTCACTATGCTGACAAGACAACGCAAATTGTGACGTATCAAGGCAAATCTATAGGAATGATGGTAAGGAAAGTGGCAAACGAAATAACGGCTGCCTGCAGTCAATTTGAATAAAGCGGAAAATAAAAGTTAACATTAATTTACAGTAATTCCTAGCAGTGAGGTAAACTGAAGATATCGTTGATGGAAAAGTAACTGACTACACGACAGAAGGTACCATACTTGGACAGAAAATTAATGCTACAGGTGTATTAAATCACATATATACCATACAGAATACAGAAAGCAAGAGATGCTCTATCAAAGCTCCATATTGTTAAAGAATTACCCAAAATAAGTAAGTGTTATCTAATAAAATCATTAGTTGTGCCTGTACTGCATTACCCACCAGTACCACTGCATAAAGTAAAAAATTAAATAAATAAATAAATAGATAAATAAAGCTGCAAAGAATGCAAAATAAAGCCATAAGATTTGCTTTTAATTATCACTACCCACTTACTTGGACGACTTAAGAAATGCATATAGAAGGAAATATAAAAGCTATTAGTATTTTACTTCATGAGAGTCCAGTTAAAACAGCGATGGGATTACAAATAATAGACCCTGAACTTTGCCATATGATTCAGTTCGAAGGTCCATTAAAGCATACTTGATTTCCCAGATTTGTGACTGACAAAAGAGGAAACACCTCAACCTAAATGATTTTTATGGTGCAGGATAGCATGTTCAGAGATGAGTTTTAAGAGTAACTGAATGTGTGAATGTGAATCAGATGATTCTGAAGAGTGTGAGAAGACTGAATGATTTTAAGTGTGGAAGATGCAAGTACGTAAACAACGTAAATTACGTTGAGAGTATGAATGCGTGTCGGTGGGGCGTGACATACTAAAAAGATAACTGAAGTAATTCACCGGGTCGGTCAGGATCACTTCATGGTCGTGATCGTCAGCATTTTACCCTCCCGGAAGGGAGCTGAGAGCTCATATAGTCCGATCTAAGGGCAAGGCTGTGACCTTCACACACCCATACACCCGTCCCCTTACTCCAGGGTGACAGTAACCACCCACTTCGTCAGTGAAACTTTTCGCAACCTGAGCGAGGGGCGAACTCCCGTCTACCAGATGGCAAGCGAGAACGTTCCCACTGCGCCAGCGAGCGGTGTACGTGAGTGCATGCTTAAACAATAAAGTGAATGGTGAGATATGGAGGAATGAAAGTGAGTAGTTGGTAAAAGGAAGGTGAATAAAAATGTATGTTGAATGACTAGAGACATTTTAAATTAAAAAAAGTAAATTAAGATGAAAAACAAAAATAAAAATAAAAGTAAAATAAAAAATCTGTCAATGTATATACAATGAAAATAATCAATATGTAAAACTCAAACCTGCAGTCAACATGCGTTAAGCCAGCCGGGAATGGTGATCCTCCTGCGGGTGTAATCAGTGTTAAAAATGCCTGAGCCTGATAGAGCGGCATTACATCGCAAATGCAGTTAAAGGGCGAGTGGGCAGTAAGGAAACATGGTTCAATGGTGAACAAACTGAGCAAAATGGTAAGGCCACCATCTTTTAAGACTTTGACTCTTCCACTTCTAACCATTTTTAATCTAATTAGTCTTCTTTCTCGCTGGTGAGGTGTGTTTAATCATCTCACCGATTTAGATTTTTTAGCGTGTGTATAGGTGTGCCACTGGGTCCAAGGGCCATTAAACTGGACGGAACTAGGCATGTTCAAAAGGTATTAAAGAGGAGAATCCCTGGGTTCGAACCTCTGATTTCTGTGACTATGAGTCGATAGGCAGAGGTCGGTACGCTAAATACTCCTCCAGGAAAACACCACGCACAGCAACCGTGGGATCTTGTTGTTTAAATATAATATTTACGGTATTGTAATTCGTAAATGTACGTCCTCCATTTTTTTACCATCTTCTTTACTGTAGTACATTGATATTTATTTTATTCCTGCTGCTTGCAGACGATTTTATTTTCCTGGTAGTGCAGGATTTATAAGTCTCTCCCATGCTGAATAAACTCATGTGTTCATACCAACAGGGCAAATTAAAAGACCTCATTTCAGCATCACCGTTCCCTTCTTTTAGACCCTCATATTCTGTATGTCTTCCTTCCACTTGATACCTCTAAACACATTGACTATGAGACATCGTCGTTCTTGTAAGCTTCCTATTATTTTATTTAGAGTACGAGATATTTTTCGAACTGAATAGTTAGAGGTATCCTTCTTTACCCCATTTCACTACTAGGAGGACTGTTCTTACTAAAGATGTCTGACGTTAACTAAGCCTACATAAGGCATTCCTGGGGTGAAGGGGTTAATTACATACCCTTCCTTCCCTTTTTACTTAATATAACCTTTTCATTACGATTCCTCATTATTAGTTTTGTTGCTGTCAGACGAATTTCTTCGGCTTAGGCTGGCCTTATAGTTGTGAAGAATCTACAGTAATAAAGGCTATTTCCAATCCCTTCAGTTCAAAATATCTCTCCTCAGCTGAATAAAATCACCTGATGCCACCAAAGTGGCATATATTCGACTGGCAGTAGCAAAAGGATATATCATTGTACTGATGTCAATGATGAGACTGATGATCCAAATGGCTTCACCTCTCGCTTTATCGTTCCTCAAGTCTTTTCAAATTATCTTAATCACGTGAATTTAATGTCTGCCTGTCCATATTTTACTATGTATATAAACTCATTATTGTTGTGTCATGGTTGTCAACATATCTGTGATGTGAATACATGATCCATTTGGACACACATATTGGCAACAGTCAAAAGATCTTGACAGCTGGCCTAAAAATATAGCAAATTATTTACTAGAATTTATTATAAGACATCTGTACAAATACACAAAATAAATATGACTAGATTTTCTGGAGTCCTCCAACACCTCCAGCCAGTTCACCACACCAGCAACACCAAAGTCTATCACCTCCAGTCACGGGGTCGTGACTTTTTCCCCGATGACGGTGGTAAAATGCTGGAATTAGTAACAGAGGGCACCACAACCCTAGGAGGAGCCTACGAAGGGGCGGACAGAGCGCGGCCTGACTCAGGGTGACAAGGACGTAAGTCCACCCGGGCCGCGCGCACCTATGACCCAGAACTCGCCTACCGCCACCATAGCAGGAAACGGACACTACCTTGCAGGCGAGCTGACCCTCGACAGGATCAGGGTGGAGCTATATCCTCAGCTCCAAGCAGCACCCCAGCGACGGCCAGCAGCTGCACCCTTTGTGAGACAGCCAGTAGCCGCTCAGCCCTTCAGGAGACGGCCAGTAGCCGCTCCCCTCTAAGAGCCACAGCCTATAGCCGGGTTCAGACAATGGCTTGTAGCCGTGCCCTTAAAAGTCCACGGCCTGTAGCCAGGCCACATGGCAGGAGACGATCGGTAGCCGCTCCCCCATCAGGTACTACTATACTCCTCTACAGGAACCAGCGATGGCCGGTAGCCGCGCTGGGGAGAGAAGGGTAAGTCTCCTCTCCTCCTGTAGTTGCCTCAGAGGACAAGACACAGGCAATGGCCGGTAGCCGCGCCTGTCGGCAGGAGACGGCCGGCAGCTGCTCCTCGTCGGCACGTCATCCTCCACACAGGACTTCGGCGATGGCCAGTAGCTGCACCGACAGGCAAGTGACGGCTAGTAGCCTGCATCCCCATCGGGGAGTCGGGCCCAGGCAATGGCCGGTAGCTGCACCTATGATGAAGGGACAGCCAGCAGCCGCCCTTGTTTTGTTGCCCATGGGAACCCAGCGACGGCCAGTAGCCACGCCGGGGAGGAGCACCAAAGCCACTCGCCCCCTGTGACTCCACTACGAGAGGGCGTTCTGCCATCAGACCAGCTGACAAGTGGGGGCGCAGATGACCCTGCTGTCCACCATGAGCGAGGCAACCCTCAGGAGGAAGGTTTCAGCCCCGAGGACCCTTGGAGAGGCCCTATTCTATCCCAAGAGTTATTCTCCGCCCAGCTGGCTCTGAAGGGACCCTAACTGACGGACTCCGATGGAGGCTGACGCCACAGGCCACACCTGACGGGTTCCCTGACAGCAGGACACCACAGCCGATGGGCCCCCAAGGACGCCGCCAGGACCTCTGGGCGAGACCTCTCCCCACCGAGATGCAGGAGAATCGTCCTCCGTCAGGCACCTGAGTGAGTGCTTTAGGAAACTCTTTGGCCCCAGTCCCGAGGGCTGTATTTCAGTTCCCAACCCCGACAGTGCAGGGCCCTTCGCTGCATGCAGTCCCAGACAAGAAAGGACACCCCTGTGAGTGATCCCGTGGCCGCAGGACACAGAGACCCCTGACGAAGCTCACCCCCTATCAGGAATCTGGCTGTGAGCTACCCACTGCCAATGCCGCCACCCTACCCAGTCACGACAGTGAGTGATATTGAAAGTGCAGTGACAGTGAAAGAGTGACATAGATACAGGGCAGCGTGTTAAGATGTTAGAGGGAAATTAAGTCAAAGATCTGCCAGTGATGTAGTCACGGAAGCGTAGACCACCAGTGAAACAGTGACAGAGAGGAAAAGCCGAGCAGTGATTACAGGGACCTCAGTGAATGTGTACCTCGGGTCTAGTAATGTAGTTCTTCCGCGATATTAGACCTAAAACCGAGCCACCCATCCTAATAACAGTGCAGATTTCCCCTAATGTGTCAGTGACTAATAGACGAGCTGTCGGTTCTGGGTAAACATGGCCAGTGCACTCTGCCATGTACTTAAAAACTTACGGTATATGTATCTTTTAATTTCATTTATCATTTGCACTGAACAGGACGTGATAACTTTAATTCTTTGCAACTGAAGGGAAGGAGCCTCCATGTTGGCGATGACGTCAGCATTCACACTGCAGACGACGCTCCAATCCATCACACATTACTTTATCAGTAACAGAGATGATAGTTGTAACTACATGGCCACCATAGATCCAAACTACCCCCTTCAGGAATGTTGTGAAGGAATATTTTTCATGGTGTAAATGGGTGGTACCTGTTAGGTAAGTAAATTGTGGTGAAATCGACCAGAAGTAGCATACAGCTACACCATTCCCGAGCGGTGCTCGTACCTCATGAGGTGGGAAGTGTTAAATGTATGCCGTACAGTATCAGTTGTATGAGTTTATGATGGTATTATGCTCATATTTAATATTTGACCTCTTCATTATTAGTTTTCTGAAGGAAAAAAAAAAAACAGTTTCAGTGACTCAACTACAGTACTTCAGGAGAATGTGACGAAATACCGAATCGGCGGTCATTTACCGAATCAACACCGAATTGGCACTTTTTAATTGGTAAGTGTTATAAATTTTATCACCATAGAGGTTCATACTCACCTAATTATTTGAAATCTGGTCAAATTTTTGTATTTAATTTTACTTTTTAAAAAATCCGGATTCACAGCGAAAGCAAGCTAAAATTAGCGGAAGTGTTTCTCCTTTAGCTGAACAGCTTGCATTGGCAGACTTCTGCTTTGAATAAATATTAATTTAACATACAAATGCATTTATTTGCACTTTAAATCAGTATCTGTGCAAAACAGAAGTCTGTCAAGGCATGTTGGCGATCTAAAGTAGAAATACCCGCTAACCTTAGCACGTTTTCGCTCTGACTCCTAATATTCTATTAATAATTAAAGCACAGTTTTTTTTTTTACTGAATTTCAGATAATTAGGTGTGTATGAATCTATATGGGGAAGAATATAATATTTTCACAACAGAAAAGACTGCATTCCAGCACGGGGAACTTCCGACGAGCAGCCAGCCACCACTGTTTTCGTTTATTGTTATTGGCTAGTATACAGAGGAATAATTTCCCTACTGTGCTTTTGTCAGTGCATTTACACATTGGAACGAAACATTAGCAATTATTCCTCTTGTCACTGGACATTCTTAGTGGTCAGAAATAACCACTGTATCCTGGCTAAACGTTAACAAAGCAGACTATGCTGCTCCCTTAGTGTGAGTAGTGGCGTCACGACCAATCACAGGCCGTTTCAGTGTCACGTGATTTTTCGGCTACTTTATCTATTATTTTTTCATGTTTCTGCACATTTTTGTTGGAAATAATGGTTGACATAGTTATTTTCTGAGTATCTTTTACCCATACAAGTATCTAACTTCAAAAAAATTTTGATCGGAAACTCGTCTATTCTCCTGCCCACCATCATAAGTGCTGTTCATTGTGCTATTCACTTTGACCCAGAACTATTGTCCAAACAGTATCTGCGTGATACTACTACCCATGATCTCAATACATGTCATAGAATTGTCTAGATTCCTGTTTTGTGACGTCTGCCTGTTCCACATCTAGAATTTGTCAATATATGTGTAAGGTTGTTGCCCTGAGTTTTTGTGGCCTGGCTCTCTCTTATTTGTTTAAGTTCCTGTCTAGAAAGGGAACCCCGCTGCACACTAGGCGTTCAAGGGACGGGAAGCAGACCCTTAAACACCTAGCATAACAAAGTTAATTACGAGTATATATCCTTCCTCCAATTTTTACTTAACGGAACCTTTACATTGCGATACCTCATTATCAATTTTATTGCTATCAGACGAATTTCTTCAGCTTAAGCTGGCCTTATAGTTATGAAGAATCTAATGAAAGCTATTTCCAATCCCTTCAGCTCAAAATATCTCTTCTCAGCTGAATAAAATCACCTGATGAGAGGGTTTACTAAAGTGGCATATGTTCGACTAGCAATAGCAAAATGATAGAGACTGATGATCAAAATGGCTTTACTTCTCATTATATTATTCTTCATATCTTTTAATATTATATTGTTCACGTGAATTTAATGTTTACCTGTCCATAGTTAACTGTTTATAAACACTTATTTATGCTGTGTTATGGTTTTGTCGACACCCCAGCTCTGATGTGAATACATTACCCATTTGGACGCACACATTGGCAACAGTCAAAAGATCTTGACAGTAGGCTTACAAATATAGCAAATTATTTACTAAAATTTATTATAAGACACCTGTACAAATACACAAAATATGACTAGATTTTCTGGAGTCCTTGCTTCCAGCCTCGAGATCTTCATAAGTAATCTTACTTGCGATATCAATGCAACGTCAAGCAACACAGGGTATGGAGCAATGAAGGCAAACAATAAAATTATATACTATTTACATTAGTCATGCCCCAGAGGCCAGTCACGAGTGGATGACCGACCAAGAAATAGTTCAGATTTCTTCATATAACAGACTGGCTGTGTAATGGAGTACACTATAGGCATAGGTAGAGTTGAAAATTATAAGCAGCAGTATATGCTTACAAGTGTTTAAAATGTTTCACTATTTCTTCTTAATAGTGTTATAATCCTATTTTTTCATTTTTCTAAAAGGAATATCGTGTAATTCTTTCGCTTGAGAGAAATTCTGGTTCAAAAATATTTTCATCTAAATATTGGAACGTTAATGTCTTATATGGTAGCTCTGGCGCTCAGTCCTGCAGTGTGGTAGAGGTGGAAAAGAAGAACTTCTTTGAAAATCCAACATAATCAAGGCAAGGTGTGGCAGAGGGCATCAGACTGGTGTAGCGGGTGAAGAAGTGGCGGTACAGGTCACCAAACTCTTGATGGCCGTGCTGCGCCAGAGTGTAACACAGGGACTTGGTAAAGGGAGTGCCATCCTTGCTGGGGTTGTGCCACGTTAGTTCTCTGCTGTTGGAGTACAGACACACTGTATCTCCCAGTGGTTCCTCCATCCTGCTGTCTTTACCTCTAGTGCATTTTGCTTCATCTTGTCTGTAGTAGCCGCAACAAAGATCGAAGATAAACAACTTGGGCTTATTTCTGAGGCGTGAACACTGTGAATCCCTGAAGAGATTACAGAGCCAGTGTGAGTCCAACAGGCGGCCATCAGAGATGAGAAACTGGTGGTCTGGGGTGCCATGACTGGCCACAATAAAGATGGCACAGCCGACACCATCTACTGTAGTTCCTCCATGTCCCTCACCTGGGACATCACCTGTCTGGTCTGTTGCTCTGTCAGATCCTGGTGGATGTGGCTGCTGAACCCCATCTTTTTGAAGACGTTGGCTAGGTTGTGAGTCCCTGTCTGTGAACTGGGAAGGTGCAGGTCTGGCCAATCCAAGAAGGAGGTGTAGCTCAAGATGGTTACATTGCCACCACTCCCACCATAGATATCATCACCAACACCGTGCTTAACCACTGCTTCAGAGGATGGTTTCACTTGTAGCCATAGCGACCCCACCTGCCGGAAACAGCCATTGCTACTGATGCTCTAGTAACTGCAACTGATACTGTTATCCTCTACAGTTTATGAGGAAGCTACTTATTGGCTAACTAAACAGAGGCATATCATTCACTTAACACTTATGTTACTTACAAATTGTTACATTGGTACTGAAAAGCAATCAGTTGAACACTTACATGGTGGCAGTAGAAGATTATTGAATTATTATGTGGTAGGACTGTGGAACAATTTAAGTCACACTACTTACAGGCAACTGACTGAAGTGGCTTGTGTGTCCTTTGACGGTGGACGTTGTGGAGGGATTACTGGTTGTTGCCTGTGACTGCTGGTGAGACGGTGTCTTGGTGATGGACTGAAGGATATGCTCCCTGTGGAGAGTTGAGGCCAGTTGGCGGGCGGTGGTGACTCGCAGTTCCCTCACAAGTGCCCCTCCCACCACACGCCCACCATCCAAGTCAGGGTCAGGACCCACCTCCGCTAACTGCAACAACTTCTTCCTGTCCCACCGCAAAACAGCCTCAAACAGTGGCACACACAGCTTCACCACAGGGTGACAAAAAAAAAAAAAAAATGTCAGGCAAAGCGAACAATGCAGTAACAATAAGCAGTCGTATGTGATCAAACTGTGCACCCAGGAATTTCTTGTACACTTGCACCCATAAAACAATATTCACATCCATAATAATATATAGTCAATGACCACCATACAATTAATTATTAAGATTGATTCATAATGTTTAATATGATGCAGCCAGTGGTGGTAGGTGTTGCCGGCTGGGTGGATATGAGTGGATGATAGTGTATGATGTGTTGTACCCAGTGGTAGTAGCTGTTGCCGGCTGGGTGGATATGAGTGGATGACAGTGTATGATGTGTCGTACCCAGTTATGGTAGGTGTTGCCAGCTGGGTGGATATGAGTGGATGATAGTGTATGGTGTCACATACCCAGTGGTGGTAGGTGTTGCCGGCTGGGTGGATATGAGTGGATGATAGTGTATGATGTCACGTACCCAGTGGTGGTAGGTGTTGCCGGCTGGGTCACGGGCCAAGGGGTCATTGTGGGCGTCGGCCAGCAGGACCCTCAGGACTTGTGTGTGGCCCCTCATGGCCGCCAGGTGGGCCGGGGTCAGGCCCGCCTTGTTTATGAGGTTGGGACTCAGCACCTGCAGCAGCCACTCCACTACCTCTGGCTGGTTGTTGGCTGCTGCCACATGTAGCAGTGTGCAGCCACTGCTGCCCCGGGTCACTGCCGGCCCTGTGTCCTGAACCAGCTGAGCCACCCTCTGCACATCACCCGCCTCCACTGATGCCCACAGTTCCACCTACCAAAACAACAACACTGTCACTGTGTGCCAACAGTGTTATCACACATATACACTGTATTTCTTGTTCTGACATATGACAGTATTGTGGCCTCTTTGTAACCCACATTCTGCATTTGTAGTTGCGTTAACACTTCTTTGAATGGCTCCTCAAATATCAAGCAAGACTCATACGTCATACAATTATATTCGACCTGCTGTAATATTACTGCAGTGATGCAAGTACCATCACCGTCAATGTCGTTCGTCAGAGTAAGATAAGTTAATGTAAGTTTTATGACATAATTTCTTACCAATTGTTTGGCCAGATGAGAAGCAGCATGTCTGGCAGGGGAGGCTCTTGGAGGTGTGGAACGATTGGAGCTTCTTTGGGGCGTGGAACAGAGTCTTGGTGGAGTTTTGCGTCGCACTCCTCCACTGGATGTCAGGTCTGTGGCCAGTGCAATTGCTTGGACGGCAGGGCAGATGCGCGGGGCCATAATGCCACCTGATGAACCTGTCAGAAAACAAAGTCGTTAATTTCAGAATCGTTGAATCATCAACAGAGACGATAGAAGCGCAATGGTATGCCACCAGATAAATGTTATGTGTGTGTGTGTGTGTGTGTGAGTGTGTGTGTGTTCTTACCTTACCTAATTGTTCTTACATAATTGTATCTTTACAGGAATGAGTCAAGCTCGTACTGTCCCGTGTCTTAAACCATATTTATCGTACATATCCTTAAATTTGTGAATTGTTTTGGCACACACTATTTCATTCGGTAGTGCATTCCATTGATCAATTGCTCTGTTTGGGAAACTGAATTTCCTTACATCTTTATCACCTCTCTTCTTATGCAGTTTTTTGCAGTGTCCTCATGCTGATGCTTCTCCGTGTGTTAAGTAATCATTTATGTCTATTTTCTCCTTTCCTGATATGCACTTATATAGCATTATCATGTCACCTCTTTTCCTTCTCTCCTGTAGTGTTGGTAGATTTAGTTTATTTAGTCTTTCTTCGTAGCTTAGGTCCCTTAAGCTTGGTATCCATCTTGTAGCGGCCCTTTGAACTTTTTCAATCTTGTCTATATGCTTTTTCAGATGAGGACTCCAGACTACTGATGCATATTCCAGGGTTGGTCTAATGAATGATGTTATTATCCTTCTTAGCATGTCTTCATTTATGTATGTGAATGCTATTCTCATATTTGCAAGCAGTGTATACATGTTCTGTACCTTCTCGCTGATGTGGTCAGCCGGAGATAGTCTATTATTGATAATCACACCTAGGTCTTTCTCTCTTTCTGATGTGTATAGGGTTTTATTTCCTAACTTATAATCCCAATCAGGTCTTTTTCCACTTTTACCAAACTTGATTACATGACACTTGTCCACATTGAATTCCATTTGCCATGTACTATTCCATTCATGAAGTTTATTTAATTCTTCTTGTAGCTCCCTACAATAGTCTGTGCTAGTAATTCTCCTTTGTATTTTTGCATCATCTGCAAACATATTCAGATAGCTCTCATTTCCAGTTTTACTGTTTATATCATTTATATACACTAAAAACATGATTGGTGCCAACACTGAACCCTGTGGTACTCCACTAGTCACTTCTTTCCATGATGAGTAGTTTCCTTTTAGTACTGTCCTCATCTCTCTTTTTATGAGAAAGTCTTGCATCCAACAAAACAGTTTGCCTCGAATTCCTCCTTGATGGTACAGTTCCCATAAAAGTCTTTGGTGTGGTACTGTGTCAAAAGTTTTCTTGAAATCTAAATAGATACTGTCCACCCATCCTTCCCTTTCCTGTATTGTGTTTGTTACTCTGTCATAGTAGCTCAACAGATTAGTAACACATGATTTTCCTTTTCTGAAACCAAACTGTCTTTCTGTTATCATACTGTGTTCTTCTAGATGATTAACCCAAGCTTTTCTTATAAGTTTTTCTAATACCTTGCTTACAACACTGGTCAGTGATACTGGTCGGTAGTTGAGAGGATTTTGTCTATTTCCTTTCTTGAATAAGGGGACAATATTTGCTTTTTTCCAAATATCAGGTAGTTTTCCTTGACTCAAGGATTTCTTGAAAATTAAAAATAATGGTTTACTTAACTCCTTTGCACATTCTCGTAACACCCAATATGAAATTTCATCAGGACCACTTGCTTTTCCTCTGTCTAATCTACTTAACTCCTCCTGTATTACTTTTTCTGCTATTTGTATATCTGGTAGTATGTGTGGACATGCATGTTCCGCATAGTCCCTCTCAAATTTTTTTTCTTCTGTAAAAACTAATTGGAAATTCTTATTTAGTGCTTCACAAATATCTTTCTCTTGTGTATAAGTGATTCCCTCGTCCGTAATGGATTGTATTATATCTTTTACTTTGGTTTTGCTTCTGATATAGCTGTAAAACAGCTTTGGTTGATCACTACTTTTAATTATTATATCCTCCTCAAACTGTTTTTGGGCTTCCCTCCTTATTCTTGTATAATCGTTTCTTGCCTGTTTGTAATTAATATACGCCCTTTCACTATTGTGTCTTCTGTATCTATTCCACAACAAATCTCTTCATTCTTTTGATTTTTTACATTCTGTATTGAACCATTTCTGTATTTTCGTATCTGCTTCTTTGTGCTGTGGGATGTACTTCTGGACTCCTATTTCATAAAATTCACAAAAACTTTTATATACAGCATTTAAATCTTGTCCTCTAAGCTCATTTTCCCAATCAACTTCTAAGAAATACTTCTTTAGGTCTTGATAATTTCCTTTTTTATAGTTTAGGCTCTTTTTGTAACTGTCATTGCTGTTTACTATGTCATATGCTATCCTGAAGTTATAATTTAGTACTGCATGATTGCTTTTGCTGAGTGGAGGGTGATATATTAGACTGTCAATATCATTTTCTTGCCTAGTAAATATTAGATCTAGCACTGAAGGCACATCAAGTCCTCTTTTTCTGGTGGTTTCCCTCACATGTTGCGTTAAGAAAAACTCTTGTACGAGATCCAGGAGCTTTTGGTCCCAACAGCTTTCTTGGCTAATTACATCTAGAGTATTCCAATTTATATTTGTATTGAAGTCCCCAGTTAGTATAATTCTTTCCGATTTCTCTTCCATTTTATGTAGCAATGATCTTATACTCTGAATTGTACTCTCTGCCAGGTCCTCATATTCGTCTCTTTCCCATGTGTTTGATCTGGGTGGCATGTACAAATTGGCAACAATTACTTTACCTTCAGATGTGTCGATCTCTACTGCAATCAGTTCTACTTGTGATGGTATATCTAGTTTTATTTCTTTGTCTTTTAGATTTTTCTTAGTTAATATTATAATTCCTCCTCCTTTTTTTAAATTTCTGTCTCTTCTCGATATATTGTATTCCTCTAAGTTTAGTATGTCATTGGATATCCTTGGTGTTAATTTTGTCTCAGTTAGGTATATTATTTGTGGTTCATTTTCTCTGACATAATCATTCATCTCTAGTAATTTAGATACCATTCCATCTACATTTGAGTACATCAACTTTATCATCTTGTTTATATACTTGTCATGACATGGTTCTACTAACTTCCTCCTTTTTCTTCCATCCTGTTTGTGTACCACTTTCGTACCTGCAATCGTATTACTTTGTAAAAAAAAAACATTTCTTCTCCTCTTCTGATCTTCCCTCAATATTTGTTTTTGCTTCCTCCCTTTTCTCTCTCAGTAATTCCAGTTCCTCTTGTGTTAGGCATCTTTTTATCCATACATTTTTGAACTCCTCTTTTTACATAAGATTCTTTGCATTTTTTAGTATCTCTTCCACAGTGTTTACACTCTGGAAAGTCACCTTTAGAGGTCTTGTCTTGCTTTTCTCATATTTCCCTAACCTTTTGTGTTCCTCTATGTCTTTACTACAGATTTCCTCTGATGAGCTTACTGAAGGAAGTATCAGAGGAAATCTGTAGTAAAGACATAGAGGAACACAAAAGGTTAGGGAAATATGAGAAAAGCAAGACAAGACCTCTAAAGGTGATTTTCCAGAGTGTAAACACTGTGGAAGAGATACTAAAAAATGCAAAGAATCTTATGGAAAAAGAGGAGTTCAAAAATGTATGGATAAAAAGATGCCTAACACAAGAGGAACTGGAATTACTGAAAGAGAAAAGGGAGGAAGCAAAAACAAAAAATGAGGGAAGATCAGAAGAGGAGAAGAATTTTTTTTACAAAGTAATAGGATTGCAGGTACGAAAGTGGTACACAAACAGGATGGAAGAAAAAGGAGGAAGGTAGTAGAACCATGTCATGATAAGTATATAAACAAGATGATAAAGTTGATGTACTCAAATGTGGATGGAATGGTATCTAAATTACTAGAGATGAAGGATTATGTCAGAGAAAATGAACCACAAATAATATGCCTAACTGAAACAAAATTAACACCAAGGATATCCAATGACATACTAAACTTAGAGGAATACAATATATGGAGAAGAGACAGAAATTAAAAAAAAGGAGGAGGAATTATAATATTAACTAAGAAAAATCTAAAAGTCAATGAAATAAAACTAGATATACCATCACAAGTAGAACTGATTGCAATAGAGATCAACACATCTGAAGGTAAAGTAATTGTAGCCAATTTGTAGGCTACATGCCACCCAGATCAAACACATGGGAAAGAGATGAATATGAGGACCTGGCAGAGAGTACAATTCAGAGTTTAAGATCATTACTACATAAAATGGAAGAGAAATCAGAAAGAATTATACTAACTGGGGACTTCAATACAAATATATATTGGAATACTCTAGATATAATTAGCCAAGAAAGCTGTTGGGACCAAAAGCTCCTGGATCTCGTACAAGAGTTTTTCTTAACGCAACATGTGAGGGAAACCACCAGAAAAAGAGGACTTGATGTACCTTCAGTGCTAGATCTAATATTTACTAGGCAAGAAAATGATATTGACAGTTTAATATATCACCCTCCACTCGGCAAAAGAGATCATGCAGTACTAAATTATAGCTTCAGGATAGCATATGACACAGTAAACAGCAATGACAGTTACAAAACGAGCCTAAACTATAAAAAGGGAAATTATCAAGACCTAAAGAAGTATTTCTTAGAAGTTGATTGGGAAAATGAGCTTAGAGGACAAGATTTAAATGCTGTATATAAAAAAATCTGTGAATTTTATGAAATAGGAGTCCAGAAGTACATCCCACAGCACAAAGAAGCAGATACGAAAATACAGAAATGGTTCAATACAGAATGTAAAAAATCAAAAGAAGAGATTTGTTGTGGAATAGATACAGAAGACATAATAGTGAAAGGGCGTATAATAATTACAAACAGGCAAGAAACGATTATACAAGAATAAGGAGGGAAGCCCAAAAACAGTTTGAGGAGGATATAATAAACAAAAGTAGTGATCAACCAAAGCTGTTTTACAGCTATATCAGAAGGAAAACCAAGTAAAAGATATAATACAATCAATTACGGACGAGGGAATCACTTATACACAAGAGAAGGATATTTGTGAAGCACTAAATAAGAATTTCCAATTAGTTTTTACAGAAGAAAAAAAATTTGAGAGGGACTATGCGGAACATGCATGTCCACACATACTACCAGATATACAAATAGCAGAAAAAGTAATACAGGAGGAGTTAAGTAGATTACACAAAGGAAAAGCAAGTGGTCCTGATGAAATTTCATGTTGGGTACTACGAGAATGTGCAAAGGAGTTAAGTAAACCATTATTTTTTATTTTCAAGAAATCCTTGAGTCAAGGTAAACTACCTGATATTTGGAAAAAAGCAAATATTGTTCCCTTATTCAAGAAAGGAAATAGACAAAATCCACTCAACTACCGACCAGTATCACTGCCCAGTGTTGTAAGCAAGGTATTAGAAAAGCTTGGGTAAATCATCTAGAAGAACACAGTATGATAACAGAAAGACAGTTTGGTTTCAGAAAAGGAAAATCATGTTTTACTAATCTGTTGAGCTACTATGGCAGAGTAACAAACACAATACAGGAAAGGGAAGGATGGGTGGAAAGTATCTATTTAGATCTCAAGAAAGCTTTTGACACAGTACCACACCAAAGACTTTTATGGAAACTGTACCATCAAGGAGGAATTCGAGGCAAACTGTTTTGTTGGATGCAAGACTTTCTCATAAAAGGAGAAATAAGAACAGTACTAAGAGGAAACTACTCATCATGGAAAGAAGTGACTAGTGGAGTACCACAGGGTTCAGTGCTGGCACCAATCATGTTTTTAGTGTATATAAATGATATAAACAGTAACACTGGAAATGAGAGCTATCTGAATATGTTTGCAGATGATGCAAAAATACAAAGGAGAATTACTAGCACAGACTCTTGTAGGGAGCTACAAGAAGAATTAAATAAACTTCATGAATGGAGTAGTACATGGCAAATGGAATTCAATGTGGACAAGTGTCATGTAATCAAGTTTGTTAAAAGTGGAAAAAGACCTGATTGGGATTATAAGTTAGGAAATAAAACCCTATACACATCAGAAAGAGAGAAAGACCTAGGTGTGATTATCAATAACAGACTATCTCCGGCTGACCACATCAGCGAGAAGGTACGGAACATGTATACACTGCTTGCAAATACGAGAATAGCATTCACATACATAAACGAAGACATGCTAAGAAGGATAACAACATCATTTATTAGAGCCACCCTGGAATATGCATCAGTAGTCTGGAGTCCTCATCTCAAAAAGCACATAGACAAGATTGAGAAAGTTCAAAGGGCCGCTACAAGATGGATACCAAGCTTAAGGGACCTAATCTACGAAGAAAGATCAAATAAACTGAATCTACCAACACTACAGGAGCGAAGGGACAGAGGTGACATGATAATGCTATATAAGTGCATATCAGGGAAGGAGAAAATAGACATAAATGATTACTTAACACATGGAGAAACATCAGCAAGAGGACACTGCAAAAAACTGCATAAGAAGAGAGGTGATAAAGACGTAAGGAAATTCAGTTTCCCAAACAGAGCAATTGATCAATGGAATGCACTACCGAATGAAATAGTGTGTGCCAAAACAATTAACAAATTTAAGGATATGTACGATAAATATGGTTTAAGACACGGGACAGTACGAGCTTGACTCATTCCTGTAAAGATACAATTAGGTAAGAACAATTAGGTAAGAACACCCTCCTCGCCCGCTCCAACTTGTCGATTGTGACGTCACAAGATAAACAGACGCACGAACTCACTGCAGAGTACAGACCTGCTGCTGCTTGTATCATGGCAGGGCGGAGCACATTATAACTTATTTGTGTGCTTAACTGCTTATGTGGATAATGCAAAGTTAATACCCCTTAGAACGGCTCTACTTTTGATAGTTGACAGGAGATTGCCGATTCGCTGGCATAAACAAAAAAAGAAATTGGGGACGGAGATTTAGATCGTGTTGATGAAGGAAGTACCTATTAAGGAAAGACTGGTGACTGCGTTGTTGTTTTTCTTATGCTTCTCTTCTAGTTTCAAGCTGGCTCGTCTCCCACTTGTTGGGCTGTAGCCAATAGATCATACCAAGAGATCTGGTGGTGTCTGATTCTTCATGTCGCTACTTTGGTAGTAGTTATTCACTGGGAGAATTTTTGTGTCTTCTTAATAAATATTTTATGCTCTGCTGTTGGTGATGTTCACCAGGGAAATCTGGGTTTCTTCCTCATAATTATATGTGATTGTCCTTTCATTAATTTGATTTATCTGCGCACAAATTTTTTTTATGTTTAATATATTTACAAACAAATACACATTGTCAACACACACACACACACACACACTTCCATCCATTTCTTCTATCGCATGCAATCTCACACATACTGTACTTGTGTTCTTGCTCAAAGATTTTTGTTTCTGTTTATATATGTGAAAAATGTTTAATAGTTCTGGTAAACAAATCGGGGCCCTCTTTCTGGGCACCAAAATGTGAAATATATTTGATGTATACAAGTCGGTATCCCAGCCGGGACACCGCTATGCAAGAATTTTCTGGTAAACAACTCGTAGGTCGTTACTCTTCCCTAAAGTTGTCTAAGTAAATCAAACAAGTCTCATAGAATTAGGCGAAACGTAACTTGAACTTAACTCACCTACAATAACTATTTCTCTTCTATCCCATAGCTAATCCCCCCTTGAATTGGCCAATTCGTAAAGGTTACTTAGCTAGTGAAGAGGAAGTGATCGTTAACCGATGACGATGAGGCTGCTTGGTATAGTTGCTTGAGCAAGCAAGCGTCCTTATGGTGCTTCTGTACAACCCAGCTTGAGAATGACTAGAAACAAAGTGCTAACTCCATGAGATCTAGGAGCAGAGTGAATGAACGCGGCAAGCCCCAGCTCTTCATCGAATTGTGGGTTGCCAACTCTTATTTAATTACAGTACTAAATACAGTTAAATTACATCATGATATGTACAGGGCAAATCTAACAAATTAATCTTAGTTTTACTTAAACTAAAGTTAGACCAAATATTCCCTTTAACTGTGTAAATATCTTAATTCCACATCTGCCTTAACAGGAGAATCTTTCCCTGCTTGCCACGTCACCTAACGCGCAGACGCAGTTTAGGTCAGTGGAAAATACCACATAATTACATGTATTTACAAAGTATAGTTGTCCACGGGGGTTAAATGCAGTAGCATTTAATTTATCAATAACAAGAATGATTAAAGAGAACGTAATTTCTGGGTTATTAAAACCGCTTGAACAATTAACAACGGTCTCAATTTTCCTCTGCCTTTAACCAGGTATAACTATGATAAAAATAGAGAGCGCAACTGCCCTGGGGGAAAATATTTCCCACAGTTTTGGGGCCGGCGGAAAATGATATGCTGTATCATGTAATATGACCCTTAGCCAAGAGTTCCCTCCATAGTTCTCGAGAACCCTGTGCTGCGGCCCTACTAGGTCGCGCCTCTTGACCCGTTTGATCTTCACCATTCTCTGGATCTGGAGTGGCTGCTAACTCAAGAGGTACCAGCTTTCAATAGTTTTTATACTGGTATGTCCCCTGCATTTTATTTTTACGAGTCTCAGCACCCCTTCAGAATCTGGGTGTGTGGAGATCACTTTAGCTAATGGCCACTGGGATCTTGGCTGTTCAGTCTTCACTAAGACCACATCTCCTATGTTAATAACTGATTTGTTGCTGGCAGCTTGAGCTCCACAAAACCTCTCACGCAGGCTCAAAAGATACTCTTCGCTCCAATGTCTATTCCAAGTATCCAGCACCCTTTTCAGATGTTGATATCCCTCCCGCAAATGTTGTCCTAAATCATTATTTTCTATGTCAGGATCATCAACTTCTTCCTGGATATCCACACAAGGCATCAGATGGAGCTTCCTGCCATATAACATGTGAGCCGGTGTTAAGGCCTCTAGCGAGTCGTTAGTATCATCTTGATAAGTCAGAGGTCTATTATTAACCCTGGCTTCAATTTCAGTTACTACTGTTCTTAAATCTTCTCTCGTGATCTTAGTTCTATGTAATGTTTTCCTCAGGCAGTTCTTGACAATACCAATCATTCTTTCGGTAAATCCATTTTGCCATGGAGCTCTTGGAGCTGTGAACTGCCAAATACAATTTCGGATTCCCAGCACCGACTTAACCTTTGGGTCGTTCATTAGGTTCAACAGTAAGGGTGCTGCTCCAACGAAATTAGTTCCGTTGTCGCTTATTAACTTGCCAGGACAAGACCTTCTAGCGGCAAATCTGCGAAAGACATTGAGGAATGTCTCTGAGCTTAGGTCTTCCGCTAATTCTAGATGGACTGCCCTTGTGTAGGCACAAGTAAATAAACAAATGTAAACTTTATGGGGAGTTTCCTCACCCGTAACAGTTATAGCCCCTGTGTAGTCCACTCCTGTTATATGGAAGGGCCGACTTATATTCACCCTATCCTTCGGTAGGGCTGGTGGTCCGGGGTAGATATAAGGTCGCTGCTCATACCTCCTACAAATGATGTAGTTTTGAGATATTTTTTAATAACCTGTCTACCCTTAGGAATCCAGTACCTTTCCCGAATTTGGGCTAAGGTCTGCGGTACACCTCCATGGAGAGTGGAATCATGGGCTTCCTTTATAATAAGTTGTACAAAGCATCCACTCTCAGGTAATAAAATGGGATGTTTGGTTTGGATGGGCAGGTCAGCCTTTACCAATCGGCCTCGACATCTTATCAGACTTTTTCCGTCTAAGAACAAGCCTAAATTCTTCATCAGCTTATTCCCTTTTCCAGTGTCTTGGCCTAAAAGTTTATATATTTCCCCGTAAGAATTTCTTTGTACCCTTTTCAGCCAGTATTTTAGGGGATCTAATTTCTGAAACCCCACCCTCTTACTAAAAAATTCAACAACCAATTTAGTAGTATTTAGAAGTTGTCTTATTGATGCGAATCGGCTGATGTCAATTACTTCTGGCTCAGGTACTATAGGATCCAAGTTCACTACACTAATCTCAGCAATACTGTACTGTTTCTGTTCAGGCCAGTCCTTAGTGAGTAACCATTTAGGACCTTTAAACCACAAGTTATCTTTGATCAGTCTCCTTACGGTCGAACCTCTCGAGAGCAGATTAGCTGGATTCTGTTTGGAGGACACATGCATGAATTTAAATTTGGAAGACAGCTCTATAATAGTCTTCACTCTATTACGGACGAAAGGAATTTTGCTGTCTTCCTTCCCTATCCAGTAAAGACAAATCTCACTGTCAGTCCATATGTAAATATCCTCAAACTGAGTATCAAGGGTAGTGGTTATATACCTGGCCAATTTAGTTCCTACTTCTATGGAAGCCAATTCCATTTGAGGTAGGATTCTTTCTTTAATTGGCGCAACTCTGGCTTTGGACATCATAATCTTACTATCCTCTCCTGTTGCGCAATAAGCTACTGCTCCATAGGCCCTTTGAGAAGCATCACAAAATATGTGTAAGTGCGACTTCTCATTACTGTTTATTTTCCTGGGAATACATATGCTTGATGTAGTTTCAAACTCCTTTCTAATCTGTTCCCATTGTTCCACATATGTCTCACCTAATTTAGTGTCCCAGTCTAACTTTTCTCGCCAAGCCTCCTGTACTAAACATTTGCCCCTAATAACTATAGGACTGACAAATCCTAATGGGTCAAATAGCTTGGAAACCTGACTTAACAAGGACCTCTTGGTGAGAGTGACATCAGAGAACTTAATTGGTTTCAAACTTATTACATCAGCTGTTGTATCCCAGTTAAGACCTGACACATTTTGAATTTTGGGAATGTCAGAATCTGGATAGTCCTCTTGTATTTTATTCCTCAAAAGCGGTGAATTTGTATTCCAGCTCTGTAACGGCAAATTTGCCTTCCCACATTCGGAATTGGCTACTTCATAAGCCTTCAAGGCTTCCGACTCTGTATCAGCAACACCTTGCAAATTATCCATATAAAAAGCCTGCCCTATTTCTGGACATTTGGCATTTTCAAAATGATGCTTTAAAGTGTTGCAAAGTTGGAAAGGACTAGCACAAGAGCCAAAGAGCACCGATCGGAAACAGTAAGTTTTCAATGGACTATCCTCATTTTGAGGATCATGAGGCCAGAGGAATTTTGTAAATTTCCTATCCTCATCTCTCAGTCCTATTCTGAGAAAAGCCTTACTAATGTCTGCTGTGTAAGCGTAAGGTTTCTCTCTAAATCTTAGTAACACATTCCCTAACTTCTCTGTTAGTGTAGGTCCAGAGTATAGGCAATCGTTCAAGCTAGCTGATCCCTTGGACGCTTTACTACTACAGTTGAATACTATCCTTATGGGAGTAGTTACTGAATCCTTGCTTACAGCATGATGTGGTAAGTAGTGTCCTTCTTTGTGGTTAACAGGGTATTCTACCTCTTCTATAAATTTATTCTTCAATTGATCCCTTATAATATTATCATATAGGGTCAGATGTTCTGGTTTATCTCTCAACTTTCTTAGCAGAGAATTTGACTGAGCTTTAGCTGCTTGGTAATCTGTCGGCAACTCTGAGTGGTTTAGTTTCCATGGTAATCCTACCCAATACTGTCCATCCTTAAATTCCACAGACTGATTATATAAATCCAAGGTTATCTTATCTTCAGGGATTGGTTCCTCAGAGTGTATACCTACACTATCTAGGTCCCACAGTTTGTGTACAGGTTCAATATTTTCATCCAACAAGTCATTTATCTGAGTAGGTTCTAATTCTGCACCTATTCTAGCTACCATCAATGACTGTGTGGGGGTAACATAGACTGAGTCTACTAGTTTGGCCTCTCCTTTAACTTGGTTTGGAAAAGGCAACTGACCCATAATAAGGTTACCTCCTGGACTCTTGAACAACTGTACCTTATTCCTTTTGAAAGTCCTATGTAGGAATCTTCCACAATAATCAGAACCAATTATCATTTTTATGGGACCCACAGTATCTGATTCCACATTCTGTTTAGCCAACTTTATCCCTGAGCTTTGTAGATGATCAGAGGTTTCCTTCAATCCCTTTATGTATATACTTGTCTCCATATTATCAAGCACAGCTGCTGTTATACGGCATTTATATCTGCCTAATTGTATTACAGGTCTAACTAAATCAAAAGACTGAGCTTTCTTAGTTGTTAAGAATCCTGTAATGGCTAGATTTACCTTGCCGATAACTGGTAACTTTAATTTCTCCACAATGTCTGCAGAAATGAAAGTTTTCTGAGCACCCGTATCAAACAGGGTACATACTAATTGGTTTCTATTCTCAAACAATACCTTCACATCTGCTGTTGGTACTGCAGCTGGCATTACTAATGGAGCATTCCCTTTTGCAATTGTCATATTGACGCTTGCAGGTTTAGGAACCTCAATTTTCATCCTAGGGCATAAAGCACTATGATGAAGATCTTTTTTGCATTTAAAGCAAAGATTTAATTTAGTCTTACAGTCCGCGGCAGTATGTTCGGAATTCATACAGATTATACAACACCCCAGTTCCTGAAGCTTTTCTACTCTAGAAGCATAATCAGGGTAGTGTTGACAAAATACACTGGAATGTTGCTCACCACAAAAGACACAAACTTTCCTGTCTTTTACCATGGAAGGTTTTATTTCCTTAATATCCTCAGCATGTCTATTCCTTATCTTTAATACTTTATCGTCGGCCTTTGTGGAGCTAAGGAAAGTACCTATCTCTTCTTTAGGCACATACTTAGTCTTCTTTGACTTAATTTTCCCAAGCAGTTGGTTAATGGGTTTTTTCTTTACTTCAGTCTTTTGTTTGACCTCAATAGTGTTTACTGCTCCTTGCAAATGTTTGCAGAGTTGCATCAAGCCTTCCTCAATCTCTTCACAGGAGAAATTATCCTTCTGGTACCTACCATACAAAGCATCCTTGGTTTTCGGTGGTAGCTTTAAGGACACAATTCTTGAAAGCACCCAATTTGATGTCTTAATATCTTTGTAAGTACCTAAGGCTTTTAAATTACAACTTAGTGCAATTCTAAATTTTTGCAAGGAATCAAAATCGTGCCTGGGCATGGGTAATTCTATTAGAGCCTTTAATAAATGATTTATAACTTGCTCCCTGTCTTCGTAATTTTGTCTAAGGATGGTCAAAGCCACCTCATAGTTATTTTCTTCTACTGGTAATTCTTTTATCAGTTGATATGGTGTTCCTTTGACCTGTCCTAACAAATACGTAAGTTTGGTGACTTTAGGGATATCCGTTCTATCGTGTACCAAATATTTGAACTGATCCCAGAAAGATTTCCAGTTCTGCTCTCCATCAAATTCCGGAAGCGTTATTTGTGGTAACACAGCTCTACTCTGCTGTGCCACAACTTGTGTTTCCGCGGCAGTGTCAGCTAATTCTGACTCTAGTGTCTTTACTACAGTTAAGTATTCTTCTAATTTGTCTTCAAACTTCGTAGTTTCTGACACTAAGAGTTCCTTATTCTCAGCCTAAACTATAGCCGCTTCTAAAGTTAAGTAACTTTCTGGGTACTTACTCCATCGATCTTTCAGGATATTTAGGAGACTATTTATTCTCTCCTTGGACAGAGGTATTTGGTCCAACGACTGGTTACAATCATTTATGGCTCTAGTTACCCATCCTGCCTTACTACTAGAAGATCTTTGCAATAAAGAAACAGACATGTTGACGGAGTTCTAATTTAATAATTTAATTATGAATTCCAACCACAATTTTACCTCAACTTAGTAATGATTTGATTATTTTAAATTTTGAAGAGGGTAGGGATTAAGTCCTCATTGTGCAAATTATCCCCTCTCCAAATTTCGTAATATTCATTACAGCTCAGCTAATTATTCTTTTAATTTTAAGGAGTGTAGGGATTAGGTCTATAACTTCAACCTATCCCCCAGGGTTATTGAACCTCTAGGGTTTTATTTCATCCCCACACTCAATTGCCAAAACACCCATATTCCCCGAGCTCAGAATTAATTACCTCAATACTCCATAGGCCCACCCATAGCTTGTACAGCATAGAACTCTCCTTTCTTATGTTCTACATAATTTATAAATTTCTGCAGAACCGCTTCCCTACCATGATGGTTCCAATGTATACCATCAGCTTTCAACATTGCTTGGAAGGGCTTGGCATTAAAATGTATGAAATCCCTTCCCTTCCTGGCCCATTGCAACTTTCGGTTTACAGCTCTGCTAATTAATTTATATGTTCCATAACAAACTGGAGAGCCATATGGCAGGTTCCTTGGCTCGAGGAGGGTTATGGCTACTGAGGATTTACAAGAGCCCTCTATGGCTCCTACCACTGCTAAAATATTCTCCACTACTTCATTGCAACCGAACGTAGTAGTAGCTATGCCCATTAAAAGCAACTTTAAACACATTCAGCGCTTCGGCACACATCGGTTTTCCTCACTCGGTCGGGGCACCTAAAATGTGAAAAATGTTTAATAGTTCTGGTAAACAAATCGGGGCCCTCTTTCTGGGCACCAAAATGTGAAATATATTTGATGTATACAAGTCGGTATCCCTGCCGGGACACCGCTATGCAAGAATTTTCTGGTAAACAACTCGTAGGTCGTTACTCTTCCCTAAAGTTGTCTAAGTAAATCAGACAAGTCTCATAGAGTTAGGCGAAACGTAACTTGAACTTAACTCACCTACAATAACTATTTCTCTTCTATCCCATAGCTAATCCCCCCTTGAATTGGTCAATTCGTAAAGGTTACTTAGCTAGTGAAGAGGAAGTGATCGTTAACCGATGACGATGAGGCTGCTTGGTATAGTTGCTTGAGCAAGCAAGCGTCCTTATGGTGCTTCTGTACAACCCAGCTTGAGAATGACTAGGAACAAAGTGCTAACTCCATGAGATCTAGGAGCAGAGTGAGTGAACGCGGCAAGCCCCAGCTCTTCATCGAATTGTGGGTTGCCAACTCTTATTTAATTACAGTACTAAATACAGTTATATTGCATCATGATATGTACAGGGCAAATCTAACAAATTAATCTTAGTTTTACTTAAACTAAAGTTAGACCAAATATTCCCTTTAACTGTGTAAATATCTTAATTCCACATCTGCCTTAACAGGAGAATCTTTCCCTGCTTGCCACGTCACCTAACGCGCAGACGCAGTTTAGGTCAGTGGAAAATACCACATAATTACATGTATTTACAAAGTATAGTTGTCCACGGGGGTTAAATGCAGTAGCATTTAATTTATCAATAACAAGAATGATTAAAGAGAACGTAATTTCTGGGTTATTAAAACCGCTTGAACAATTAACAACGGTCTCAATTTTCCTCTGCCTTTAACCAGGTATAACTATGATAAAAATAGAGAGCGCAACTGCCCTGGGGGAAAATATTTCCTACAATATACACCCCTTTCAGGCATGAGAATGATAAGTTTTAAGTGAATAACATTTCCCTGGGGAGGAAATGCTACGAAGCCCGTTATGCCACCCACAATACGGCCCTGAAGTCTATTTTATCTTACCAGTTTTAGGAAGTCGCATTCAGCTTAGTCTAAGAGCGCGTCCGCACCAAATGCTTGCTGGCGCGGGTGGGAGTTATGTATCATTGTAACCCATACAAGTGGTGGCAGTGGATGTGGGTGTGAGTTTTGTATCATTGTAACCCATACAAGTGGTGGCAGTGGATGTGGGTGTGAGTTTTGTATCATTGTAACCCATACAAGTGGTGGCAGTGGATGTGGGTGGGAGTTATGTATCATTGTAACCCATACAAGTGGTGGCAGTGGATGTGGGTGTGAGTTTTGTAGCATTGTAACCCATACAAGTGGTGGCAGTGGATGTGGGTGTGAGTTTTGTATCATTGTAACCCATACAAGTGGTGGCAGTGGGTGTAGGTGGGAGTTTTGTATCATTGTAACCCATACAAGTGGTGGCAGTGGGTGTGGGTGGGATTTCTATATCACCGTAGGCAATACAAGTGGCCGCACTGGACGTGGGTGGGAGTTCTGTATCATTGTAACCTATACAGCTTAGGGAAGAATCTTCTGAGCTAAAGGGTTAGATATAGTCTTTAATGACCATTTCACTATACTATTTTCACCTTAACCTGGTCCAAACTTCTGTCTTTTTGCAGATCATTTCACGTACTTAATGTCAGGCTTAGACAATAGTACGGCTCTCTGTCATTTAGATAACACTTCTTCTTGACTAGCATCATAATGTAGTGCCTGTGTCGTGTTATAACAACATTCAAGATGGAGAGATGGCAATTTTGGCCATTCAAGACGGAAAGATCTCAAACCAAGTCAGAGTAAAAGGGTACCGGTATAGTAGATAATTATCTTATTTAAGTTGAACCAATTTGTTTGCAGGTTGTATAAGGAAAAAGAAAAGCATGTCTTTGGACTGAAGGGGTAAAATGGTCAATTGAACTAGATATTAATTATATTAACACCTCAGTTTAGGGATGGTACCGCCGTTAGCATGTACTGCCTAGTATGAAAATCATACAACATAATCCTCAATTAGGCATACAAACTGAGCGACGCGAAATCATGGTTCTGGCTTCAATTTGGCCATGTGGAGAGTATGGAGAATGGGAGACTGAGTAGAAGAGTGAAGTGAAGAGGGAGAAGAAGAGTGGAGGACCAAGGATGAGATGGAGGGATGGAGTGCAGAGGTATATGAGAGAGGGATGTGTGATTTGGAGGAAGGACAGCCAAATGTCACAGGACAGGGTGACGTGCAGGCGATTTGTTTATGGCCACCTCTTACGGGATTAGAGCGTCTGGTAGTAGATAGATACTGTAGATAGATAGGTAGATAGATAAATTTCAATTTTCACAATAACTCACCTCAGCCCTCGGTCACTACACTCAAAGGCACTATATCTTTCTTGTTTTACAAGAGGATTTCATTTCTGCGCACATCATCATCATCATCATCATCATCATCATCATCATCATCATCATCACCACCACCATCATCATCATCATCATCATCATGATCATCATCATCATCACATCATCACCACCATCACTAGCATCATCACCATCATCATCACCACCACCACTAGCATCATCATCATCATCATCATCACTATCATCACCACCACCACTATCATCATCATCATCATCATCACCATCATCACCACCACCACTATCATCATCATCATCATCACATCATCACCACAACCACTATCATCATCATCATCATCATCATCACATCATCACCACCACCACTATCATCATCATCAACATCATCACATCATCACCACCACCACTATCATCATCATCATCATCATCATCACATCATCATCACCTCCACTATCATCATCATCATCATCATCACCATCATCACCTTTTTCCCCACCACAAGATGCAATAAGGTAGAGTCCAGAAACAAGGGAGGGAATGAAAGTGGAAGTATCACAGAGCATGCCTAGCGAAATATCCCTCGTAATCGTTCACTCATTATTCAAACACATTATTCAGGCACCTTATTTATTATTCAAGACCTCTAAATAGAAAGTCCACAGCCGCAGCCGCCAGAGTCCAATGCGCAGGCGCCAGAACACTGTCCATGCAGTTTTGAATTTCAAGTTGGGTTGTCACCAGCCATGACCACACACACACACACACACACACACACACACACACACACACACACACACACACACCTTCCCATCCGCTGTCTTGACACATACAGATAAGAAGCAAATAACAATATACATGTTCTTGTAAAATAAAAGCATGTTCTCTCCTGAATTTTTCCAAAGGACACGATAAGATGTGGAGGAGGGGTTGATGATGATGATGATGATGATGACAGTGGTAGTGGGGGTGATGATGATGATAGTGGTGGTGGGAGTGATGATAATGATGGTGGTGGTGGTGATGGTGAGAGAGAGAGAGAGAGAGAGAGAGAGAGAGAGAATGTTATTAAGAACATAAATTTTCCTTAGACATGAATGTTTTCTTTCTCTCTCTCTTTCTCTCGTCATCATCACCACGACCATCATCATCACCCCCACCACCACCACATCTTCATCATCACCATCATCATCATCATCAACCCTCCTCCACATCTCATCGTCTCATTTGGGAAAATTCAGGAAGAACATGCTTTCATTTTACCACCTCTCCTTCTCTAAACCTCACCTTCTCTTCCCAGCTGAGACTCAGCTGTCTGAAACAACTGATAGCAAACCCTTTTCTGTGTCCTTCTACTTTCACTATATTCTCTTCAAAGCCAAAGGTGGCTCTTGTGCATATTTACGCAACGACTTATCTTGCTCTCGTGTTCCTGAACTTGATTCTTCTGAATTCTTTACTCTCTGGCCTCGACTTTCCTGTCATTCTCTGACTAAATATATATGTGCTGTTTGGTTATCCCGTAATTCTACTGACTATGAAAAATTCTTCCACTATCTTACTTATACGATGGAACACATTCTATCCATTTCTCCTTTCTCTGGAATCTCCATTCTAGGAGATTTCAATGTTCACCACCACATTTTTTTTGAAATAACAGAACAGAGGAAGGAAAAACAAATGAATAAAAAATAATAATCCATACATCAGATTATTGGTGTCTTCTGTATATAAAATATCTGTAACAGTTAGACTTAAACAGCTGTTGGTTGAAGTTTGGAGGGAAACAACTCTGGGGAAGCAAGTTCCAAAGAGATGCAGTACGGGGAATGAAAGAATTCTGATAGGCAGAAGTTCTGCAATATGGCTGAGTGACATTCCAGTCAGGAGCGCTACCAGATGCCCGTGTAGCACGAGGGAAAGCCTGGAGAGGTGGCACCATGGACGCATCTTCGTCTGAGCATTTGCCATAAAAATATCTGTAAAATAATGCAAGGGAGGCAACATTCCTTCTTACTTGAAGGGGAGGTAGTTTATTTGTAATGGCAGGGTTCTTAATAATTCTAACAGCCTTGTTCTGAATTTTGTCTAATTGTTTTAATGCAACCTCTCCACACCCATTCCACAAAGGTGAGCAATATTCAAGCTGAGAGCGCACATGACTCTTATAGATTACAGCTAACTGCTCGTCAGTGAAGTTACGATCTCTGTACATTAGTCCAAGTTTCTTTGAGGAGGTTTTAGCATGTGATCTAACATGAGAGGTCCAGCTGAGGTCATTGGTAAGTGAGACGCCGAGAATTTCAATACTTTTGGAGATGGCAATATTAGTTGTACTGAAGGTAATATACGAATCTGGCAATATCTGTCTATTTGTTAATTGTATATATTTAGTTTTACTAGCATTAAATGAGACAAGGTTGTTTTGTCCCCATTCACTGATCGTAGATAGGTTTTGATTTATGGAGGTGGCTGTACTGAGTTGAGAGGTAGAGATTTTAGACTTTGTAAATGGGTGTCTGAGTGTGAATGAACTATGTAGTGTTGAGTCATCTGCATATGAGTGGATGGGATTGAGAGTGACAGATATGAGATCATTAATATGAACCAGGACCAGGGTTGGCGTCAGAACTAATCCATGTCACACGCCGGCGTTAATTAAGTGGAAATTGGAATATGCATCATCTGCTTTGGCTCTCCTCTCCATTCACTAATCCATCTGGTTAA
Organism: Coenobita brevimanus; assembly: GCF_032717465.1. Taxonomy (NCBI): domain Eukaryota; kingdom Metazoa; phylum Arthropoda; class Malacostraca; order Decapoda; family Coenobitidae; genus Coenobita; species Coenobita brevimanus. The sequence goes on along the minus strand of NC_137014.1, from coordinate 26,786,762 downwards.
CAAGCCTACATCATTTCTATCCTTAATGACCTACAGCAGCGTGTACAGCACCCTACCCGTATCCCTGACCGCCTTGGAAAGAGTTCCAACATACCTGACCTCTTCCTTGCAACTAGTCCTTCTGCTTACACTTTTAATCTTTCCTTTCTGTTCGGCTCCTCCGATCACAACCTTATTACCTTAACCTGTCCTATCACTCCAGTATGACCTGTTGACCCTCCTAAGAGATGTCCTATTGTTCCAGTACGGCCTGTAGACCCTCCAAAGAGACGTCGACTGTGGCACTTTGGAGGTGCTGACTGTGAGGCTCTCAGGCTGTACTTCTTTGATTTTCCTTGGAATGATCATTGCTTCCATGGCCTGGAGCCATCTGAGTGTACCTTGCGCATGACGGAGGTCATTCTCTCGGGCATAGAAGCATACATTCCCCTTCTCATATCCTTTGACTAATGCAAGAAAGCCTTGGTTTAATCACTCTTGTTCTAATGCTGTCCACAAGGAGAGGGCCAACTAAATAAAAGGCACCAGAGCCAACTCACCCCTAAATCACATCTTTTTTATGTTTCTGCCCGGAATCATGCTAAGTCTGTTCTTTACTCTTCTAAAAATAATTTCATCTGTACCAAATGGTGTCAGCTCCCCAACTCGAATTCTTCCAACTCCTTCTGGCACCTTTCCAAAAACCTTTCTAACAACTTTACCTCATCATCCTTCCCTCCTCTTTTCTATTCTGATGGTTCTGCAGCCATTTCTTCTACTGATAAAGCAGATCTCTTTGCTCAGACTTTCTCCTCCAAATCCACCTTAAAGGATCCGGTGCTGTTCCTCCATCACTTCCCCCCTCTGACTTCCTCATGGCTGACATTATAATTTCTTCAGCTGATGTATTTTCTGCCATCAGTGGCCTCAATACTAACAAGACATACGGGCCTGACGGAGTCCCTCCTGTTGTCCTCAAGAACTGTGCTTCTGTGCTTACACCCTGCCTAGGTAAACTTTCGCCTTAGTCTATCAAATTGTACTTTTCTTTCTTGCTGGAAGTTTGCTCTCATTCAGCTAGTCCCAAAGAAGGGTGACCATTCGCAACCCTCTATCTATCATCTAATTGCTTTAACATCGTGTATCTCAAAAGATTTTGAGTCAATTCTTCATAGAGAAATTGTAAAGCATCTTTCCTCTTACCTTCTTTCTGATCATCAATATGGGTTCTGTCGGGCACGCTCTACTGACGATATTCACACCTACCTTTTAGATTCCGAGTCATCCTCCTTTTGGGACTTTGGCGAAAGCTTTGCCATTCCACTTGATATCTCAAAGGCTTCCGATCGAGTGTGGCATAAATCTTTAATTTCCAAACTGCCCTCTTACGGTTTCTATCCTTCTATCTGTGCCTTCATCTCTAGCTTCCTTTCTGGTCGTTCTATAGCAGCTATTGTAGATGGCCATCGTTCTTCTCCTAGATCTATCAAAAGTGGTGCTCTTCAGGGCTATGTCCTATTTCCAACTCTCTTCCTTTTATTCATCAATGACCTTCTAAGCTGTACATCTAACCCTATCCACTCATTCACTGATGACTTCACCCTTCATCATTCCATTCAGTTCCCGCAACGTCCATCTCAGCAGTTACTTCAACGAACAAAGGCTGAAGCCATGTCATGCCAAATGTCTGACTTGGCTCGTATCTCCGACTGGGGTAAAAATAATCTTGTTTTTAATGCATCAAAGACTCAATTCTTACCTATCAACCCGACAAAATCTTCTACAGGAGTACCCACGAAAGTTTAATAATATCCAGCTGAAACCTGCATCATCTTTGAACATGCTTGGGGTTTCATTCACTCGGGACTTTTCATGGAAAGATCATATTACATCTTTAGTAAAATTTGCTTCCAAGACATTAGGTGTGATAAGCCGACTACGTACCTTCTTTACCACTGCACAATAGTTGACTTTGTACACAGGTTTTATTTGCCCCTGTGTAAGGTACAACTCTCATATGTGGGAAGGCTCGCCACATACAGTTCTTCTCAATAGGGTGGAGTCAAAGGCTTTTCGTATCATTAACTCTCCTCTTCTTACTAGCTCCCTTCAACCTCTGTCTCTTTGCCGCACTGTTTCATCTTTATCTCTTTTCTGTTGCTTCAGTGGTCACTGCTCCTCTGAACTGTCTACTTGCATCCCTCCACCTCTACAACGGCCGTGTAGCACCCGTCGAGCAACAAACTCTCATCCCTTTCCTGTCTAATTCTGTAATGCAAGAGTTAGCCATTGCTCCCAGTCCTTCATTTATGCAACAGGTCAACTCTGGAACTGTCTACCTCTGTCTGTATCACCTGATTCCTATGATCTCCAGTCTTTTGAACACAGTGTGTCCAGGCATCTCGAAATGATCGTATCTTGAATTTGGCTTGCTATTGTATTGTCTTTTTTTTTTCTTTTTTTTATGGAAGGAACAGTTTTTGGGCTCCTGGCCATTGGTTCCTTCCTCCTAGCATTAAAAGAAAAAAATTATCATTAACATAACTCATCATTATTCTCATGATCAAAACAGTCACTCTCCTCATCATGATTACTGTCATCATCGACATTTTCTATCATCATCATTACTATCATCATCATCCTTTTTCGTCCTTTTGCAGCTTAATGCCCGTAGCTCAAAAGCAAAATAATATGCACGACCGTACATCCTCTCCATAGCACTTGTTCATGGTATTACAAATCTAAACTGGCGGCTAGGGTGGGGCTCGAAGCTCTGTACAGTGGTGCCACGTTTTCCATACTCTCTATGCCTCTCTCTCTCTCTCTCTCTCTCTCTCTCTCTCTCTCTCTCTGTCCTGGAGGGAGATGTGCATCACCCTGGGGATTTTTATTTCTTTTATGAGTGACTGTAATAAACTTATGCTTTCATTTCTTTTTTGTTTTTATTATATCTATAAAATACCGTGAATAATTATGACTGAGGGCAACACGACACCCCCAAGAGGAGCCTACGGAGGGGTGAACAGAGCACGGCCCAACCCTGGGCAACAAGGACATAGGTCTGCCTGGATTGCGCACCTCTATGACCCGGAACTCACCACCTGCGTGGCTCAATCGGTAGAGAGGTGGCCTGCCGTTCTAACGGACCTAGGTTCAAATCCCCACTGGGGCAGGGAACAGTTTAAGGATTTGAATTTCATTAAATCAGGCTTTACTGACCTACCAGAAGACCCACCGACATGTTGTATAAATACCCCCGCTAATACCAATACACCAGTCCTGTATGAGACAGCCCTAGCATGTATTCAATATGGACGATGGGTGTTAGCGCCGAAGTGGTGACATGTAGAGGTGTATGGTATGTAGGAGGACTGCTTGGCCTTGATAGCAGGCTGTGAAGCCTATGCCCAGAGTCGAACACAAAAAAAAAAAAAAAAGCAGGAAAAGGAGACTACCTTGCAGGCGAGCTGACCCTTGACAGGATCGGGGTGGAGCTATTACTATAGCTCCAGGCAGCACCTCAGCGAAGGCCGGTAGCCGCGTCCTTCTTGAGATGGCCTGCAGCCACTCACCCCTTCTTCAAGAGACGGCCAGTAGCTGCTTCTGCCGTTGTATTGAGACGGCCGGTAGCCGCTCCGAAGGTGCCCTTGAGACGGCCAGTAGCCACTCACCCCTCCTTCAGGAGATGGCCGGTAGCCACTCCCGCATTTGTCAGGAGACAGCTGGTAGCCGCTCTGAAGGTGTCCTTGAGACGGTCAGTAGCCGCTCACCCCTCCTTCAGGAGACAGCCGGTAGCTGCTCCCCCACACAGGCCAGGCCCCTAGAAGGCCAGAGCCAGTAGCTGGGCCCTACAGCAGGAGGCCGCCAGCAGCCACTCCTACGTCAGGTGCTGCCACACCCCCACGATGTGATATCCTCCAGGAGGAGGGTCCCAGTCCCGAGGACCTGTGGAGAGGCCCTGTGCTATCCCCAGGGTACTCCGCCCAGCCAGGTCCAGAGGGACCCTACATGATGGACTCCGATGACGACCGACACTGCAGCTTGCCCCTGACAGCGTCCCCCACGGCAGGAGGCCGCAGTCACCGAGTCCCTGCAGCAGCCCCCAGAACCCCCGGGCGAGGCCTTTCCCCACCCCGACGCCGACGATCCTCATCCTCCATCAGGCGCCTGAGTGCACGCTTCAGGGAGGTGTTTGGCCCCAGCCCTGAGGGCTGCAGTCCAACTACCAGTCCTGATAATGCAGGGCCCTTCGATGCCCCTAGCCCTGGACGAGAGAGGACGACCCTACGAGTGATCCCGTGGCCGCTAGATACAGAAGCCACTGGCGGGACTCAGCCCCCATCAGGAGTAGGGATGTGAGTCCTCCCGCCGCCTCACTAACCACGCCGCCCCACTGACAGTGAGTAACAGTGAATAGTGCAGTGACAGTGTGATAGTGACTAGAATATCGGGCAGGTGATATCCAAGAGAACATAAGTCCAAGGCCTAGTAATGTGTGATAATTAAGATCTGGGCAAACAGTGACACAGTGAGAGTAAGAAGAGAGATCTAATAAGAGTGCAGTGATTTCAGTAAATATTGGACTCGACCTTTACAGTGTAATTCCTCTGCATTACAAGACCAGTGTAATACTTGCCCAACCTAAGTACAGTTTCTGTTCTCCGCCAAGTGATAGTGAACTATTCCCCTGCCCGAAATACTGCAAACACTATTTATTGTGCCATTCACCTGCTATTCTGAATTAGTGACTAAATAGTATCCTGCGCAATACTACGATACTAATACATGATTTAAAATTCCCCAGATTCCTGTTGTTATGACATCTACCTGTTCCACAAATAGAATTAGTCAATACACATGTAAGGTTGTTGCCTTGAGTTTTTGTGTCCTGCCTCTCTCTTATTTGTCTAAGCTCCGGTCTAGAAAGAGAACCCAGCTGCACACTAGGCGTTCAAGGGACGGGAAGCTGACCCTTAAACACCTAGCATAACAATCTAATTATATTTAAAACTATTATTGTTTTGCATATAGCGCAAGATGACCTCGCTGGTGCTGCGCCATGATTTGTGTTCATTCAATCACTCTCTCCCTCCTTCCTTCCCTCCCTTCCTCCATCTCTCCCTCAGCTCGACAAAGCATTCAACACCACCCCTGGCCTGCCTTCCCTCTCTCTCTCTCTCTCTCTCTCTCTCTCTCTCTCTCTCTCTCTCTCTCTCTCGTCTATGGTATTTTAGGATACTTTTTGGTTATTTTCTTTTACGTTACATTGTACATGTTGTAAATTTGACTTTATTTCCACACCACCCAGGCGGTAAAAGTCTTGGTGCATTTTTTTTTATGAGGTGACCTGAGGAAGCTCTGGCCGGGTTAGACTGGGTCTGTGTGTGTTGCCGCTCACAAGGGTTTAATGTATTATTTTTTTTTTTACTAACAGACTGGCATATTCTTACTTATATTTGAAATGCGTGATTTACAGCATAGTGTCCCCAGAAACTCACCGACACCCTCACCCGGACCCCACGGAGTAGCCGCAGTCGAACCACGGGATGTCAGGTGACAACAACATAAGTCGGCCCAGGCCACGCGCCTCTATAGCACCCAGCCTCCGCACCGTCGCCCTAGCAGGAAGATGGCACTGACTTCAGGGAGTGGGACTGCCAGATCAGCTAGGGGTGGAGCTGTCTGTCTAGCTCCAACTAGCTCCCCTCAGGAGACAGCCAATAGCCGCTCCCGCCTTCTACAGGAAGGTACCTTCTCTTTAGGGATGGCCAATAGCCGCCCACCCCTCATAAGGGAACTGGTGTCTCACCGGCCTGAGGGTAACGAGGAGACGGCCAATAGCCGTTCCCACCTTTGTCAGAAGGTGTCCTTCCTGGGACAGCCGATAACCGCTCAACACCCCCTCCTGCAGGAGACGGCCGATAGCTGCTCCCTCCTTCTCCAGACGGCCAATAGCCGCTCCGAAGATGTTGTCCCCGAGACGGCCGATAGCTGCTCACTCCTCCGGCAGAAGGAGACGGCCGATAGCTGCCCCCGCCTTTGCCAGACGGCCGATAGCCGCTCCGAAGGTGCTGCTCTCAGGATGGCCGAAAGCCGCTCATTCCTCTGGCTGAAGGAGATGGCAAGAGGCCGCTCCCGCCTTTGCCAGACTACCGGTAGCTGCTCCGAAGGTGTTGCCTTAGAGACAGCCGATAGCCGCTCACTCCTCCGGCAGAAGGAGACTGCTGATAGCCGCTCCCGCCTTTGTCAGACGGCCGATAGCTGCTCCGAAGGTGTCCAGAGGCGTGCTGAGTCCCCCACTCAGGCCACGGCCAATAGCCGGGCCTTGGCATCCTATAGTTGCGCCCTTGGGCAGCCACGACCGATAGCAGGGCCCCACAGCCAGAGGGGTGCAAGAAGTGTCATCGCCCCAGCGTGAGACGAGAGCCCAGACCTCCAGCACTGAAGGACCCCAGAGAGGCCCTACAGCTTCCCCCGGCCTCTGCTTCCTACGCCTGGCCCTAGAGAAGACCCACCTGACAGACCCTAACTCAGGTCGGTGCCGCAGCCCTCCCTGATGGCGCCCCTTGACCCTGGGGGCCGCAGCCCTCGGTTACTCCAGGCCCTCCCCAGGACGCCCGGGCGTGATCTCTCCACGCCCCGATGGCGGAAGACCTTTACCTCCGGCCGAGACCTGAGCCAGAGATTCCTGGACCTGTTTGGCCCCAGTCCTGAGGGCCACACTCCTGTACCTAGCCAGGAGACTACGGGCCCCTTCACCACCTGTAGCCCTGGACGAGAGAGGACGCCCATGCAAGTCGTTCCGTGCCCTCTCGGCACGCCCTCCTTGGCGGTGCCCCTATTCCGGCAGAGTTGTCGCCAACGTGTCTCCCCGCCGCCCCCACTATATGAGTGAATTATGTTAAATGTGGTGTTGCCCCAGAATTAGTTAAGTGACTTATGCTAAGTGTGACGTTGCCCCAGAATTAGTGTAACAGTGATACAGTGACTTAATGTATGTTGAATATCGGGGCGAGTGAAATCACGGGCGGATGAATAAGGACGAGTGCAGAAACTAAGTTCTGGTGAATCAGACTCACGAGTGACGCCCTTGCAGAAAGTCAGTAAGACTACTACCCCGAGAGATTCTCTATAGTAAAATATACAAATGTCCTTTGCTACCAGGAAACAGTAGAGGAAAAGTGTTAATAATATTCTCCCGTTTGTATTACCGTAAACACAGTGAATTCCCAGTGTCCTCCACCCTCCCTTAAAGAATCCACTCCCTGCAGTCAGTGTGTATGTAAGAACCTGGACGAGAAATAGAATCAATTGTCAAAACCCCTTTTGCCCCAATATTACTATACCTCTGTTCTGACCCTCCGCGTGTCCCCCCTCGTCCCCTCCCCCCCGTGTGAGACTCACTCCCGTGCTCCCACCCGCACCGCAATCCTGTATTCCCTGTACACCTGTGCACTAAAATTACAGTGTTGGCATCAGTATCTGTTAAGCCAGTATCCTGCGAGATACTAATATCCTAGTTAAGGTTTTATTCTCTGTCACATACTGTGTTGTAATATCTGCTGCTTTTGTCCTGTGTCTGACTGTGGCAGTATACGTGTAAAGGTTATTGCCTGGAGTTTTTGTGTCCTGCCTCTCTTTATTGCACTAAGCCTCGGTCTCGAAAGAGGACCCCGCTACACGTTAGGTGTTCTAGTACTGAGGAGTCGGGCCTTTTTCACCTAGCGTCACAATATTCCTGCACATTATCTTATAATCATAAATGTGACATTATTACCCACCTCAGAAATACGGTAAAGGCCAATAAAAGTGACTACATTTTTATCATATTCTTGGGCCAATCTTTGTTACAACTCGGCGATCAAGATAGAGTGATGGCAGTTTTAGGCCAGTTACAGAGAGAGAGAGAGAGAGAGAGAGAGAGAGATGATGATGCTAGTCACGAAGAAGTTCTGTGTAAATGATGCGGAGACGTAGCATTATGTTAACAAGCCACTAAACTATGTGAAATAAACCGCAAAAGGAAGAATATCTGGGCCAAGTAAACGTGAAAGAACTATAGTACCTTCATACTGTATGGCCCTAGTCACAAAGAGGTGCTTTGGAAATGAGGCAAAGCAGTAGCCTAACTTACCCAACCACTGAGCTTCGTGAAATAAGCCGCAAAAGGACGAAAATCTGAGTTAAATAAAGGAGAGTAGACCTGTATAATGCTAGTCACGAGGAAGTGCTCGGGACAGCAAGAACAGCCGTAGCATCATCTTATCCATCCACTGAGCTTCCTGAAACAAGCCTCAAAAAGATGAAAATCTTGACCAAGTTATGGTGAAACAACTATAGGTTATCTCTGATTTTGTCCAAGACATCTGTAAACTAACTACCTTATCTGTGTCTTTATTTCATCTGGATTATTTTGGGCCATTGACGAAAATCTTGGCCAAGTTAAGGGGAAAGGACTGTAGGTTATATCGTATCCAGTTCCGGGATGTCTATAAAACAACGAGCTTATCTAATCTATGTCTTCAGTTAGAGTAAATTCTGCTTTTGACTGTTGTTGATTTGTCTCCGGATTTCTTATACTTTTCGTGTTTTTGGCAGTTATTTCATTGTCTGTTTTTTCTTTTTGTATTATATAGTGTTTTACGGTCAGTTCATTTTCTATATCTCTTTTCTTCGTTTTCTTCCAGTGCTTAATTTCTAATATTTTTCGATAATTGTTCTCCATGCACATTTTCTTAGCACTATTTATCACGTTCGAGAATCACAATGGCTGCAAAGCAATTCGAGGATCTACTAGAGCCAGCTGACTGCATTCTAAAAGACGCGGAATTAATATACTACTTGGATAAAGGATCCTTTGGACGGGTGGATCTGGTGTGGTTTAGGGGCGTCCTAGCCTGTAAGAAAAGTGGAAACGCCCGCGATACAGAAATGACAGACAGGTATCACCAAGAGGCGAGAATGATGCACGACTTACACGGACTGGGAGGGGCGCCTATGCTGTACTGTGTGGCCATTGATAAACCGATTATTATCATGGAATTCCTGGAGGGATTCAACTTGTCTAACTTTATTCTTGAGTTCGAAAGGGACAATGAGGCGTTTGTTTCAGCCATAAGGAGCCTTGGGAAGAAACTTTTGGAGATCCATGAGGCAGGGTACATACACGGAGACGTGCATATGGGCAATATAATAGTGCGGAGAACGAGTAGGGGTGAAATTGTGGCCAGGTTGGTTGATTTCGGCTTCTGCAGAACGATGGCTCCGGATCGGCTGAAGAAGGCGCAAATTACAGGCGATGCGACGGTTCTTGAAATATTTCTGTCTTTTGGCTGTCATCACAACTAAGATGCGGTGGAAATATATCAGAGATTTGGACTAGCATACGGTCACCAATTTAATTATCCTAACAATTGACTAAATATACCACAAGAATACGTTTCGTATTATTTATTTAAAAAAAATGGCTATACAAGTATACGGGACTAGATTTCTAAAGCGCTTGCCTACAGGTTCTCTAAAAGTTCATTAATGTATCTACAGGACCAGAACAGCCCAGGCAGCAGTTGACATTATTACCAAATACTGGTAAGTAGAAAAATAAATCATGATTAGTGTACCTGTCATGATTAAATGACTATTGATGATTTTTTTTTTTAAATCCTTGCAGGATGAGTGATGTTATTTAATGGATTATAATGCGCATAAGAGAGTCTGAACTTAGTCCTTCAGCAACAATATATTAGGTTATTTAATACGTGCAACAGTTTACTGTTTAATTATACAATTTGTTGCATGTTATGATATTAATGTATTTCTGTAAGAGTAAGCATCGAGTATTTAATTAAACAGAGAGAAAAGAATTACAATGCTAGTGCTAAAATTATAAGGAACTTAATTCTTTGCAACCAATGCCTAAGATGTCTCTAGTCAGTAGTTTCTGAAAACAGGCACCAGTGTAAACCGACAAACTATCTGTCTCTCTATCTATCTATTGCCAGACGCATCAATCCCGTTTGGGGTGGCCACAAACAAATCGCCTCCACGTCGCCCTGTCCCCCACCAATTCACTGCCCTGCTCCCAACTCACACCCCACTCTCTCATATACCTCTCCACCCTATCCCTTCATCTCATCCTCGGCCTTCCCCTCCCTCCTCCCCCCTCCACCTCACTCACATACACTCTCTTCGTCAGTCTTTCACCCTCCATCCTCTCCACATGGCCAAACCACCTCAGTGTGTTCCTCATAACGGTTCCTATCACATCCACATCAACACCACAACGCTTCTTTATATCCTCATTCGTCAGCCTGTCTCTCCATGTGACTCCACAGGCTCCTCTTAAATAACTCATTTCCACTGCTCTCACTCTTGACTTGTGTCCTTCCAACAACGCCCAAGCTTCACTCCATACGACAAACTACTGGAAGAAAAGAAGAACTTCTTTGATAATCCAACATAATCGAGGTGAGGTGTGGCAGAGGGCACCAGACTGGTGTAGTGGGTGAAGAAGTGGCGGTACAGGTCACCAAACTCTTGATGGCCATGATGCGCCAAAGTGTAACAAAGGGACTTGGTAAAGGGAGTGCCATCCTTGCTGGGGTTGTACCATGTTAGTTCTCCGCTGTTGGAGTACAGACACACTGTATCTCTCAGTGGTTCCTCCACCCTGCTGTCTTTACCTCTAGTGCATTTTGCTTCATCTTGTCTGTAGTAGCCGCAACAAAGGTCGAAGATAAACAACTTGGGCTTATTTCTGAGGCGTGAACACTGTGAATCCCTGAAGAGATTACAGAGCCAGCGTGAGTCCAGCAGGTGGCCATCAGAGGTTAGGAACTGATGGTCTGGGGTGCCATGACTGGCCACAATCAAGATGACAGGTCTGACCAATCCGAGAAGGAGGTGTAGCTCAAGATGGTTACATAGCCACCACTCCCACCATAGACATCATCACCAACACTGTGCTTAACCACTGCTTCAGAGGATGGTTTCACTTGTAGCCGTAGTGACCCCACCTGCCGGAAACACAGTCATTGCTACTGATGCTCCAGTAACTGCAGCTTATACTGCTATTCTCTACAGTTTATGAGGAAGCTATTTATTGGCTAACTAAATGGAGTCATATAATTCACTTAACACTTATGTTACCTACAGATTGTTATATTGGTACTGGAGAGCAGTCAATTGAATATTTAAGTGGTTGCAGTAAAAATCATTGAATAATTAAGTGGTAGGACTGTGACACATTTTAAAAGTCACACTACTTATAGGCAACTGGCTAAAGTGGCGTGTGTGTCCTTTGACATTGGAGGTTGTGAAGGGATTACTGGATGTTGCCTGTGACTGCTGGTGAGGTTGGGTCTTGGTGAAGCACTGAAGGATATAGTTCCTGTGGAGTGCTGAGGCCAGTTGGCGGGAGGTGGTGACTTGCAGTTCCCTCACAAGTGCCCCTCCAACCACACGCCCACCATCTAAGTCAGGGTCAGCACCCACCTCCACTAACTTTAACAATTTCTTCTTGTTCCACCGCACCACAGCCTCAAACAGTGGTAGACAAAGCTGCACATACAGAGAGAGAGAGTGGTTGTGTCATAAAGACTGAATAGTGCAGTAATATCTCTGTCTGCTGTATGCGACAAGACTCTGAATACATGACTTTCTCATTTACTTTCACAAGTGAAACTATGTACTCAACCAAATTACTGTTGACAGACAGTTTAGTCGTTGACTGTCAATCAACAAATAAGTAAAATTGGGTGAAGGTGCATAATGTGACTTAACCAATGGTGGTGGGTGCTGCCTGCTGGGTGGATATGAGTGGATGATAGTGTATGAAGTGACGTACACGTCGCCAGTGGTGGTAGGTGTTGCCGACTGGGTGAATGTGAGGGGATGACAGCATATTATGTGATGTAGCCAGTGGCAGTAGGTGTTGTTGGGTCTGTGGAGTTGAGTGGATGAAAGTGTTTGATGTGAGTAGCCAGTAGTAGCAGGTGTTGCCGGCTGAGTGGATGATAGAGTATGATGTGACGTACCCAGTGGTGGTAGGTGTTGCCAGCTGGGTCAAGGGCCAAGGGGTCCAAATGAGGGTCGGCCATCAGGACCCTTAATGCTTGTGTGTGACCCTTCATTGCAGCCAGATGGGCCAGGGTCAGGCCTGCCTTGTGCACGAGGTTGGGACTCAGCACCTGCAGCAGCCACTCCACTACCTCTGGCTGGTTGTTGGCTGTTGCCACATGTAGCAGTGTGCAGCCACTGCTGCTCCAGGTCACAGCCGGCCCTGTGTCTTGCACGAGCCCGTGCAACCCTCTGCACATCACCCGTCGCCACTGATGTCCATAGTTCCTCCTGCCAAAACAATACTGTCAGTGTATGCCAACAGTTCATAAGAACACATGCAGTGTGTTTCTCGTGCTGACACACAATGGTAATTTGGCCTCCTTATTAGCCACGTTTGACTCTTTGGTTCCTTAAGGTAACTACACCAGTGTCATGCTAATTCAGTAAGATGAACAAATTAAACTTACAAAAAACTCAGTTTCCTACCAATTGTTTGGCCAGTAGAGAGGCTGTGTCTCTGGCAGGGGAGGCTTTTGGCTTGGAATGATGGGAGTTTCTTGGTGGAGTGAAATGACTGTAGTTTCTCGGCGGCGTGGAGCAGAACCTTGGTGGAGTCTTGCATTGCACTCCACCATTGGATGTCAGGTTAGTGGGCAGTGCAATCGCCTGGAAGGAAGGACAGGTGCGGGGGGGCATGATGTCATCTGGTGAACCTGTAGGAGAAGAAAATAATTAATTTCTGAGTCGTCTCATGCTGACTGGGTACGATAACCAAGTAATATAATATAAGATTTAAAAAATATTATGGTAAGTGTGTGTGTGTGTATGTGTGTGTGTGTGTGTGTGTGTGTGTGTGTCATTACATTAAAAAGACCTAATACTGTCTCTTTGTTTGGTAGTATATTTAAAAGAACAATCAACCTACCTTTGTGTGGGGGGTGTTATTCGTTATCGCTTAACACTGGCAGGTCGTGGTCTGGCGTTCTGCAAGACTTATACACAAACAAACAAAAAAATCAGCTGGGTTTAGTTGCTGAGTATCGGTTGTCACTTAAAGAAGTAGAGTTTACTGTAGCTAACGATGTGGCTGGACACAGCAGTCACGTAACAGCTCAGTTGGTGGGTGAATCTGTGGATTAACGGACAGAGTGAGTAACTGTTTAGGTGGTTGTCTATGTGTGAGTTGGGGATGAATGTTGGGAAGTAGTAGATGAGGACGTCCATCGTTGCAGCTGCTGGTGAGGGCGAGTGTGTAGAGGGAGGCTGTTGTTGTTGTTGTCGTAGATTTTCCTCCCTTTCGGAGGACCGGGCCAAATATGGGCCCGCCAGAGTGAATCTTGACCATAGCAGGGCTCAAAGAGAGCTACTGTTGGGGTGGAATCATCCACCTATAGTGTGGTCACTAGTGAGAGGTTAACGAGGTGGAGGGTAAGTGGAGACAGTGTCAAGTAGGACTGTGGTTGAGGCAAGGGCGACGATCTCAGCAGCAGTGGCAAAGGGAGAGATCCTTCTTATAAGTCTGACATCCAAGGTGGAGCGGAGTGTGGCGGTGGAGGGGCAGTCAAGCAAGAAGTTGAGGAGTGGCCAGTCTGCAATTTCGTGACAGTGAGGGCACGGTTCAGGGGCAGTCCCTGCTATTTGAGAGTAACAAGGGTAGCCAAGCTGTAGGAGGCGTAATCGCACGACTAGCGAATTGGGCGTGTGAGGGGGAGTGTTCAGGGGCTCATAGTTTGTAGCCCTAGCATACCAGGTGGCGGAGCAAGAGCCCTCTGCTACATGTGTCTCATGGTCCCTTCGCGTGAGCTGTAGGATGGTACTGTTGACTCTGCGTTTCAGCAGCAAACGGCTCATTCTAAGGGGGAAGGTGACGGCAAGGTGGAGCATTGCAGAGCGAGCGGTGGTGTCAGCATGCTCATTGCCAGCGATGCCTACATGGCTCGGCAGCCAGTACAGGTGGATTACCCCTCCACTCTGAACAATGGAGTCAGCTACAGCTAGTATGGAGGTCAGCAGGTTCCCATTGTCAGTGAAGCGTCGCGCATGGAGACCGTGCAGAGATGAGAGCAAGTAAGTGTGGACAACCACACATTGGTGGCGGTGGAAGTGGGCGTGTCTTAAGGCACCTAGGATTGCCACAAGCTCTGTCTCATACACAGTGGCCCCGGAAGGGAGCCGCCAGGTTTTGACATGACCATCACTGACAAATGCAGCACCTGCAGATCCCTCAGCAGTAACGGACCCATCAGTGAAATATTCGACTGTTCCCGGGGTCCAGAGTGATGCCATCCTCCTCAGGCCATCCTGGCGTAGGAGGGCGGGCAGAGATGCTCTAGAGCAGGCAGCAGAGGGGGCAACACTCTGGATCGCGGGTGGCAGCCATGGAGGGGGAGGGGTGTAGGCAGGGTCGGGGAGGTCTGTGCCCCCGAGGAAGGCATCACTTGCTCCCAGGTCATGGATAATATTCGCAGTGATGTGTGCCCAGTCCTTGTTCGGGTGTGCGTCAGGAGGCCTCTCTAGGGTGCGTTGTAGAAGTGAAGAAACAGGTAAGTGAGGCCTGAGTTGGCAGAGCTAAGCAGAGACTGCTCTCAATCAACTCCAGATTCTGTGCTGAAGAGATGGGTAGCCACTTTCAACCCTAAGGTTCACAATTCGTGTTCAAGGAGGAGCTCCCACCATCACACGCAGTGCAGAGTTCTGCAGGACTTCTAGGGAGCGAGATTGTGCCCCAGAGAGCCCTGCAAGACAAATAGCACAGTAGTTGACGAGGGAATGTATGGCGTGTATGTAGAATGTCCTGAGGATGCGAAATGAGGCACCTAGGCTCCGGCTTGAGAGGGCTTTTAGCGCAGTGATTCTGGTAGCAGCGCGCTCCCGTAGGTACCGTACCTGGGTGGAAAAGGACAGCCGACTGTCAAACCAAACTCCCAAGTACTGATGGCTGCGAACAAGCTCAAGCTGGTGCCCCCCAAGGAAGAGTGGACGTTCAGGGGGTAGTAGGCCAAAGGGCATGAACTTGGTTTTACCGAGATTGATCTTGAGGCCGAGTTCGCAGCATCTGTCATGGGGGCGGTTAAGAGCAGTCGGGGCCCTTTCGTAGCAGTCCCTACGGGAGAAGACAAGCGCCAGGTCATTGGCATAGCAGAGGAGAGTGATACCTCTGCTTAAGTCGACTGACAGCAGACTCTCAATGAGAACATTGAACAGGAGAGGACTGAGCACACAGCCTTGAGGTGTTCCATTCACGTGTGGGTAGGAAAGGGAAAGCTGCCCCTGAAAGCGGACACTGGCAGCATGTCCAATGAAGAAGTTGTGAATCCATGAGAGGAGTCTCCCGCAGACACCCTTCTGTACAAGTGCCGCCAGTACTGCATCAGGATCAGCTAGCTCAAAGGCCTTCTCCAGATCAAGGAAGACAGCCATGCCTTGACCATTTCTCAACTCGCCCAGAAAAGAGGCAAGGCACTGCTGGGCACTTCTGCCAGGGAGGTAGGCGAAGAGCCGTGGGTGCAACGGGCCTAATTTCCAGGCAAGGCGAGAAAGGACAAGGCGTTCAGCAGTTTTTGCAATACAGCTGAGTAGCGAGATGGGCCGCATCGCAGCTGGATCGCGTGGCTTTGGGATGGGGTGAATTATGGTGGTCTTCCATGATCCAGGGAGACGTCCTTCCACCCACGTGTGGTTTACAAGGTCGAGGATATGAGCTCTTCCCCTCTGTCCTGATCGTGCAAAGGGGGAGTATGTTAGGCCGTCAGAGCCTGGGGCTGTCTTTCCTGCCATGGAGGGCCTCGTCCAGTTCCCTGTCAGTAAAGGGCTCATCGGTGTTGTCAGGGCGTGAGCAGGCAGCATTGACAGAGGCCCTTCGCGGGCCCCTGAGCTGTGTCTGCATGTCTCTGACTGACTGGGGAAGATTAGTGGGCAAGGTCCTCTCAGAGCAGTGGGAGGCAAGACAAATGGCCTCTCTGGCAGGATCAGGATGAGAGGGGGATTTGGGAGGACGGTTGTTGGAAACGCGTTTGATCCTCGTCCACATCTCCTTCAGGGAGAAGTGCGAATCGAGAGATCTACACCACCTTGTCCAAGCCTCGTCCTTCAAACGCCGTTTTTCATGCGAAGCATGGTGCGCTACTGCAGCCAGATATCTCCTGGTGGTGGAGGAAGGCCATCTCCGATAAGCCTTGCGAGCTGTGTTCAGCCGATGGTTCAGCTCCCGAACTCTCTCGTCGTAGAACCAATGGTCATTGACGAGAGAGGTGGGGGGCCTGGAGAAGGGAATGCTGTCTGCAGCAGCGCATCCGAGAATAAGGGCGACATGCTCGGTGTGATCCTCGAGGGAAGGCGGGGGAACAGAGTTTCTTAGTAGGGCCTCTACAGTTTGCTCGTACTCCTGCCAGCGAGCCATGCGAAGATCCCAGCAGGGGGGCAGTGGTGGGGGGGGGTATGATAGCCATCTGCAGTTCCATCACTGTAGCAGAGTGTTGCTGGTGAGGAAAGGATGCAGGGACCAAGTCGACACACTGGTGAGGGGCGAGGAGACAAGAGAGAGGTCCAGTCTCCCACCTCTGACATGGGTGGGTTCAGAGAGGTCATTCAGTAAGGTAACTCCCGCAATTTCCTCGAAGGTCACAGCGAGGTGCCGCCCAGACTCGTTGGCAGGGAGGGGCGAGGAGAGGACAGGGTGGTGAGCATTTAGGTCCGCACCGATGAAGGTGGATTCTGCCGCGGCAAGGGCCAGGATCTCACCCAGATCGAGTGCGCAGTCACGGCTCCTGTTTAAGTTAAAGACGTTGAGTGAGGCAGTGGCGAGCTGCAGGACAACACCCTGCACCTCAACACCATCTCCACAGTGCACAGAGGGGTTGTATTCGGCACAGGGGATGTGATCTCTAACAAGGATGGCACATCCCCGTGTGGTGCCCTGGATCTGGGGGAGAAAATGACCCCTGAAGCCACCAAGTCTGAAAGTGGAATCCCGGGGAAGGAGCATCTCCTGCAGGAGGATGACATGCACATCCTCCCTGGCAGCCACCCCTTGAAGGTGAGCGAGCTTGCTCCAAGCCCCTAGGCAGTTCCACTCCAAGTCCCGGAGGGGGGCAGTGGGGAGTCCAGTTGGGGAGGAGGATGGGGAGTGGCCTCCGGGGGGAGGCGGAGGGCGCGTCATTCTGCCTCTATCCCAGCCAAGGCAGGGGTTAACCCTGGCCTGGTGGGGGGCTAGACAGGAGGTTGAGGCGGAATGTGAAGTGAGAGAGACTGGGCAGTGGGGGTGGTTGTCACTAGGGGGGCTGAGGGAGTTGGCGGGGAGGATGAGGGGGGGTGTAACTCCTTCGCCGTGTTTTGAACAATGACATCCACTGTCTGCACCATGAGACTGGTGTCCAATTTTTGTCTCAGGGTATTCTCTAGGATTTTGGCGACGCCGATGGCAATCTCCCTCCCAATGATTCTCAGGTCTTCGAAGGTGAAGGACATTGGGGCAGAGTCTGTGGTGCGTGGAGTGGCTGGAGGCAGAGGGTGAGTTGGTGCAGGGGCTGGGGTTGGAGGAGGGAGGGGGGAGGTGGCTGCGGCAGAGACTGGTGTCTGTGGAGTGGGAAGGGCTGGGAAGGCCTCCGTTGTTAGCAGAGGGGGGGCTGGAGCCTCGGATGCCTTTTGTGTGCCCCAGATGAAAGTGCCTGGGGGGGCAGGGGTGGAGCTGAGACTCTGCTGATTCTGGACACAGGCAACTTGGTGGCAGTGGCCCTGATCCACTAGGGCTGTCCTTGAGGGGCACTTCGGGTGCCATGCATGGTGTCTGCCTGTGCAGTTGGGGCAGCGGGCTGTGACCTCCCGTCCTGCCTTGAACTTGGCAAGGCAGACGTCTGTGTCGTGGGACCCGCTGCACATGCCGCACACGACAGGCCTGTGACATGTGGCCTTGTGGTGGCCGAACCGGTGGCATCGGTAGCGCCACAGAGGTTCTGGTGTGAAGGGGCGGAGATGGAAAATGCCCCAGTTCCCCAGGTCCAGCTCTGACATCAGGGGACCACAGAGGGTCACAACCACCTGACGGGTCTCCTCCCGGTTCTTGGCCACTTGGCAGCGGTCGGCTGACTCCACTTGCGGATGGTTCAGGAGGAGAGCTGGGGGCCTGCTGCAAGGGTAGCCCATCACGACTGCCTTGGTGGTTTGCAGTCCTGGGGTGAGTCCAGTGATTTTTAAGGGGGAGGACTCGTCCTGTGCATATGAGTGGAGGAGATTGTAGGAGGCCTCCTCCAGAGGCACAAGAATGGACCTTCTGTCCTTGGCTATCCGGTTGGAACACCGGAGGCCAGGGAGTGCGACCTCGAGGGCTGCAACCACCTCGTAGCTGCAGCATTATCCCTGCTGGGCAGGGACTCGAAAGGCCAGGTGGGGTGAGGGAGGTGGGAGTCGTGTCGCCACTGTGACGGATGGTCGAGGTGCAGGAGGAGACCAGCAGGTGGCCTCGTTGCTTGGTGCAGGGGTGGAGGGGTTTCCCTGCTTGGGGCGTCTGGGTTTCTTTGTGACGAGGGTGAAGCCCTCGTCCTCAGAGGAAACAGTGGCGGTGGGTTCAGGGGCAGAGGAAGTGCTGGGGATAGGTTCTGGGGCAGCGTCCGGAGCGGTCTCCATACTCTCATGGACGCAAGCAGACTTGGAGGGACAAGAGGCAGGGGTGGTGGGAGAGGTGGTCGGAGGCTGGGTGGTGGGTGAGTCAGGGTTGTCACCAGACACGGGAGTGGAGGAGTCCCCACTATCGGAGTCAATACTTGAGCCTGAGGGGCGTCTCTCACGTTTGAGGCCCGAGGGGCGAGAGGCAGTGGTGGGGGTTTGCACAGGGCTAGGAGGTGGTGGAATGGCCGTGGCGGTGGTATGGCAATCGGGCTTGATGGGGGGGCCGCGATGCTTGAAGGAGGTGGTGGGGACAGCAGAGGTGGGAGGCTTCCCCATGCGCGTTTTAGTGGAGGTGGTGGCAAGGTGGGGCTTGGGTGCCTTGAGCCGAGGGTTGGGAGTCAGCCCGAGGGGCCGAGAGGGTTTAGACGCCTGCATGGCTTAGCACGGCAAAAAAAAAAAAAAAAAGTAATTAATTTAGTTCAATGTGTGCTCAGCCAGTCTGCTGGGCTGTTGTTAACAAGTCAGCTCACCAGTGAACAGATGAGCAGAATTGAAGTAAATTAATTATAATGGTATTCAATCTCCTTCCTCCTTGAGTGAATCTATCCTCGTGAACTAATTTGTTAAATAAATCAGCACACCTAGGCAGATCCACGCAAGGGAAAGCACACTAAATAAAGCACACAACGGTGGTGATATTTAGTTTAGAAAAACTAAGTTAGGGCAGTCACGGGACTAATTTGCAATGCAAGTTAATTCCTCAGACAGACCTAACTAGTTTGAATTAACTAAATATAAGACGGAGCAAGCGAAAGTGAATAAAATCAATCACACAACGGTAGTGATATTTAGTTTATAAAAACTAAATTAGGGTTGCCACAGAACCAATTTGGCGTCGGCCTGGCTTATATTGGCGCTTCATCACAGCCTCCGCCAACCTACTGTGTGACGTCACTGTGACGTAGCCCATGCGGTGCACAAACAAACGCACATACATACACCTTGCCCGTTCCAACTTGTTCAGTGTGACATTGCACGATAAACAGACGCGCGAACTTACACCAAGGTAACAGACTTGCTACAGTTTGTCTGTCTCTGTAGTCAGACTTCTTTCTCCTTGGTTCAGGAGGCTACCTAGCACCTCCTACACGCCAGTTTATTTCTGAATGTGGCACAGTAAAAGTGTGTTATTTGTGAAGTCTTTACGGACTGACAGGGTCATGATATTTGCAGTCTTCAGTCTGTTACTGTGTCATTGAAGAATGACTAGCGCCAGGCTGCTGATTTCCGTTCTTGCACCTTTTATTATCCAGGAAGGGCTTGGTTATGTTATGTTTGCTTAATTACTAATAGGTTAGTTTGTTAGTCAGCTAGGTTAGGTTACGTTAGGATAGGTTGTTAGGTTAGATTTAAAAATTGGTAGGATGATCATCCTAGAAAAGTCAAGTTTAGCACTTTGTGCAAAAGTAATATGCAGAACGGAAATATGCAAGTAGGGACTACTATAGGGGGTTACTCTGCTGCTACTTATATCAAGTGATCGAGGTCTCTCCTTGTTCAGCCTCGTTAGTCTTTTCCTACAAATTCGTCAAAATTGGGAGTGCATACAAAATATTAGCCTATTAATGCGGACTATGCAGCGTCGATCTCTCAGGAAAAGGTGTAACAAAGAGCTGTAATTAAAGCGCATTTTTGTGATTTTGTAACACCTGTTTTCATCGTAATTTGTTCTGCATGTTACACCTCATTATCCTCCTTTGTCTTCCTGATCCAAATTATGTATATATTAAAAAGGTGAACATAACACCTGAGGGAAATTTAAAGTGTAATGTGGCAAATAAATCGCTAAGAAATGGGTGTGACACACCCTCCTGAACAGCCTACGAAACAGGCATTAGAAAGTGGGAGGCTGTAAATCATATATCAGCGTGTGTTCAAAGTGTGTCTGATTCCTACTCGTCATAAATTTTTGGCCTGCCAATACCTTCATGCACTACGTTAATCCCTGCAGAACGATGGGGTCCTTTTGACTGTGTTTCCTCTCGAAGATGATTTTAGTCAACTACGTAAACGCTTGTCGTAGTGAGTGAGTCAGTAGCAACTGAAACACATTCAGTTCGAGGGATGTCCCCTGAGCTGAAGACAATAGTCAGGTGGTGACAAGAGTAAAACAATATAGGATAAGTGTAAGGTGGGAGGGGGAGATGATGTGGTAATGTGAGTGGTGTGGTGGTGTAGAGGTGTGGTGGTGTGATGGTGTGGTGGTGTGGTAATGTTTTAATGTGGTGCTATGGTGATTAAGTGGTGAGGTAGTGTGGTGGTATGGTGGTGTGCTAATGTGGTGGTGTGGTGATTAAGTGGTGTGGTAGCGTGGTGGTGTTGTGTTGTGGTGGCGTGGGAGTGTGGTGGGGTGGTGATATATGTGATGTGGTGATGTCAATAGTAATGTCAGTGGTAATGCGATTTGTGGTCTTGTGTGTGTGGTGGTAGTGTCATATTGTGTGTGATAGTATGACTGGTGTGACAATGTAGTAAGGAATGGTATGACAATGTAAGTGGCGAGGGAGTGGGAATAGCGTGGTAGTGTGAGTGGTGTGGTAGTGTGAGTGGCGAGGGAGTGGGAGTGATTTAGTAATATCAGTTGTGTGGTGGTGAGTGGAGTGGTAGTGTGAGTGGTGTGGTAGTGTGAGTGGTATGGTAGTGAGAGAAGTGTGGTAGTGTGAGTGATGTGGTAGTGTGAGTGGTGTGGTAGTGTGAGTGGTATGGTAGTGAGAGAAGTGTGGTAGTGTGAGTGGTATAGTAGTGAGAGAAGTGTGGTAGTGTGAGTGGTGTGATGTGAGTGGTGTGGTAGTGTGAGTGGCTTGGTAGAGTGAGATGGTAGTATGAGTGGTGTGGTAGTGTGAGTGGTGTGGTAGTGTGAGTGGTGTGGTAGTGTGCGAGGTGTGGTAGTGAGAGAGGTGTAGTAGTGTGAGTGGTGTGGTGGTGTGTTGTGGTAGTGTGAATGGTGTGGTAGTGTAAGTGGTGTGGTTGTGTGAGTGATGTGGTAATGTGAGTGGTGTGGTAGTGTGAGTGATGTGGTGGTGTAAGTGGTGTGGTGGTGTACATGGTGTGGTAGTGTGAGATGGGTGGTGGTGTGAGTGGTGTGGTAGTGTGAATGGTGTGGTAGTGTGAGTTGGGTGGTGGTGTGAGATGAATGGTGGTGTGAGTGGTGTGGTAGTGTGAGTGGTGTGGTAGTGAGTGGTGTGGAAGTGTGAGAGGTGTGGTAGTGTGAGAGGTGTGGTAGTGTGAGAGGTGTGGTAATGTAAGTGGTGGGAGTGGGGGCGGTGTGGCATTGTAAGTGGTGTGGTAGTACTAGTGGTTCTGTAGTATGTTCAGTGTGGTAGTATGTATATGAGTGGTATTATAGTGTAAATGGTGGGGTAGTGTGAGTGGTGTACTAGTATGAATGAAATGGTAGTATGAATGGTGTGGTAGTTTGAATGGTGTGGTAGTATGAATGGAGTGGTAGTTTGAATGGTGCGGTAGTATGAATGGAGTGGTAGTATGAATGGTGTAGGAGTGTAAATGGTATGGTAGTGTGAATGGTAAGTTACAATGAGTGATGGTAGTATGAGTGGAGTGGTGTGGTAGTATGAATGGTGTGGCAGTGTGAATGGTAAGATACAATGAGTGGTGCGGTAGTATGAATGCTGTGGTATTATACGCGGTGTGGTAGTATGAGTAGCTTGGTATAGTGTGTAGTGTGGTAGTATGAGTAGTGTGGTAGTATGAGTAGTGTGGCTGTATGAGTATGAGTGGTGTAATAGTATGAGTGATGAGGTAGTATAAATAGCATGGTAGCATGAATGCCGTTGTAGTATAAATAGTGTGGTAGCATTAATGGTGTGGTAGTATTAATGGTGTGGTATTATTAATGGTGTGGTAGTATTAATGGTGTGGTAGTATTAATGGTGTGGTAGTACAAATGGTGTGGCAGTATTAATGGTGTGGTAGCACAAATGGTGTGGTAGTATGAGTACTGTGGTAGTACAAATGGTGTGGTTGTATGAATGGTATGGTAGTGTGAATGGTGTGACAGTATTAATGGTTTGTAATATTAATGGTGTTGTAGTGTTAATGGTGTGGTAGTATTAATGGTGTAGTAGCATGAATGGTGTTGTAGTGATAATGGTGTTGTAGTGTTAATGGTGTGGCAGTATTAATGGTGTGGTAGTATTAATGGTGTGGTAGTATTAATGGTGTTGTAGTGATAATGGTGTGGTAGTATTAATGGTGTGGTAGTATTAATGGTGTGGTAGTATTAATGGTGTGGTAGTATTAATGGTGTGGTAGTATGAATGGTGTGGTAGTATGAATGGTGTGGTATTATTAATGGTGTGGTAGTGTTAATGGTTTGGTAGTATTAATGGTGTAGTAGCATGAATGGTGTGGTAGTATTAATGGTGTGGTAGTATTAATGGTGTGGTAGTGTTAATGGTGTGGTAGTATTAATGGTGTGGTAGTATGAATGGTGTGGTAGTACGAGTGCTGTGGTAGTATGAGTGCTGTGGTAGTGTTATTGGTGTGGTAGTGTTAATGGTGTGGTAGTATTAATGGTGTGGTAGTGTTAACGGTGTGGTAGTGTTAATAGTGTGGTAGTGTTAATAGTGTGGTAGTATTAATGGTGTGGTAGTATTAATGATGTGGTAGTGTTAATGGTGTGGTAGTGTTAATGGTGTGGTAGTATAAGTAGGCTACTGTGGTAGTACAAATGGTGTGGTAGTATTAATGGTGTGGTAGTACAAAATGGTATGGTAGTATGAGTAGTGTGGTAGTATTAATGGTGTGGTAGTATCAATTGTGTGGTAGTATTAATGGTGTGGTAATATGAATGGTGTGGTAGTACGAGTGCTGTGGTAGTATGAGTGCTGTGGTAGTATTAATGGTGTGGCAGTATTAATGCTGTGGTAGTATTAATGGTGTGGTAGTATTAATGGTGTGGTAGTGTTAATGGTGTGGTAGTGTTAATGGTGTGGTAGTGTTAATGGTGTGGTAGTATTAACTGTGTGGTAGTATGAGTAGGCTACTGTGGTAGTACAAATGGTGTGGTAGTATTAATGGTGTGGTAGTATTAATGGTGTGGTAGTATTAATGGTGTGGTAGTATTAATGGTGTGGTAGTATGAATGGTGTGATAGTACAAAATGGTATGGTAGTATGAGTAGTGTGTTAGTATTAATGATGTGGTAGTATGAGTACTGTGGTAGTATTAATAGTGTGGTAGTATGAGTGCTGTGGTAATACAAATAGTGTGGTAGTGTGAATGGTGTGGCAGTATTAATGGTGTGGTAGTATTAATGGTGTGGTAGTGTGAATGGTGTGGTAGTGTGAATGGTGTGGTATTGTGAATGGTGTGGCAGTATTAATGGTGTAGTAGTATGAGTACTGTGGTAGTATTGTGTTGTAGTATTAATGGTGTGGCAGTATTAATGGTGTGGTAGTGTGAATGGTGTGGTATTGTGAATGGTGTGGCAGTATTAATGGTGTGGTATTGTGAATGGTGTGGCAGTATTAATGGTGTGGTATTGTGAATGGTGTGGCAGTAATAATGGTGTAGTAGTATGAGTACTGTGGTAGTATTGTGTTGTAGTATTAATGGTGTGGCAGTATTAATGGTGTGGTAGTGTGAATGGTGTGACAGTAATAATGGTGTGGTACTATCAGTACTGTGCTAGTATTGTGTGGTAGTATAAATGGTGTGGCAGTATTAATGGTGTGGTAGTGTGAATGGTGTGGCAGTATTAATGGTGTGGTAGTGTGAATGGTGTGGCAGTATTAATGGTGTGGTAGTATGAGTACTGTGGTAGTATAAATGATGTGGTAATATTAATGGTGTGGTAGTGTGAATGGTGTGGCAGTAATAATGGTGTGGTAGTGTGAATGGCGTGGCAATAATAATAGTGTGGTAGTATGAGTACTGTGGTAGTATAAATGATGTGGTAATATTAATGGTGTGGTAGTATTAATGGTGTGGTAGTGTGAATGGTGTGGTAGTAATAATGATGTGGTAGTATGAGTACTGTGGTAGTATTGATGGTGTGGTAGCATAAATGGTGTGGCAGTAATAATGGTGTGGTAGTATGAGTACTGTGGTAGTGGTGTGGTAGTGTCCGTTGTGTGGCAGTGTGGCTGGCAGTGAGGTTATATAATGGGTACTCAGTCACTGTTATCCGGTCCTTGTCCGTGTGATAAGATGACCTACAGTAGATATCATTATATACTGTATACATATGGTTCATGTATTTAGTATTAATCGCTTCAGTACGATGGCGCCTCTTAGTCTTTGTTCTTGCCACCATTCTGGCCTAAGTGATACCTGTGGCGGTGTAGGGGTTAATGGAGGCTGTTTCTACCCCTCCAATACACAGGTCTGTCCTGAACTGTCTTACCTTCCACGTTAGCAACAAGAAAGCCAAACACAGCTTTCTATTGACTGAGTTAACGTGTGTGTGTGTGTGTGTGTGTGTGTGCGTGAAGCACTCCATGTCCTTTCTTCGATGTATCTTCATTCCAGTCTTTCAGCGGATCAATGACTTTGTTGCCGAGAGAGAGAGAGAGAGAGAGAGAGAGAGAGAGAGAGAGAAAGAGAGAGAGAGAGGAGAATTGCATGTCATCTTCGCGCCAACTTCATTCCTGTTTGAACGGATCAATAACTGGCCTGGCTGGTGTGTGTGTGTGTGTGTGTGTGTGTGTATGTGTGTGTGACGTCACTGGCCTGGCACACGTTGCATCTGGTGGCGCCCCTCGCTCAGCATATATAAGGTGCGGTGTGGCCGTGCCACCCAGTCCACGCGCTGCTCAGGTGCAGTGTAGTAACGCTGAGTGTCCTCCCTGGACAAGACACACGTGCTCTCACAATTGTCTTGGCCAGCTGCCCATCAGAACGCACAACCCGTTATTTATGCCACAGCCTCACTAACTCGAGGAATCTCAACTTGGATATTCTTCAACACACCAAGTTTCAGTTGCGTTGCACTCTTCATCCATCTGTACGTAATTGTGAGTTACAAGTAAACTTGTTGCTGCAGCAAAAACTGCCTACTTTTCCACTCGGTATGAATATCAGTTAAAATTGGTGTAGCAGAGAAGACAATTATATTGTTTAGTGCAGCATTTTGTTTCACAAGCCAATAACACATTTTTCTATAGCTTTCATTATAAGGGTGGTTGTAATGGAGACAGTGTATTCGGTTTATTTTAGTATCAAATAATAATCCACATACAAAGTACTGTTTATATAATGCTGCGGAGTTTCGTTATGTTTCTGAGATTATCAGTTGTTTGTCGTCAGGATATGCTGAAAGAAATGACTGATTCATGTTAAAAAATATTGATTTAACTAAATCGGTAATGTTAATAAGCTTGTTCCCTGACAGAGCGAGGTGATGATATAAGTGGAGGTGGCAGTGATGGTGAACGAAGCAACGGTGTCCAGCACACAGGTCAGTTGAAACAAACACTGAATTATAAACCTGTCTAGCCATACTGTTGCTGTGTGTGATCTGGAGGTATTCTTGTCCACACGTTGACTCACACTTTGTGGACTCGGCCACTGGTGATGTAACACTATGCTGTCTGTCCTCAGGTGTGTGAAGGTGAGGAGAGGCCCCAGGTCAGAGACAAAGATGGGTGTGGAATGGAGGCGGGGCTGGTGCAGGATCTGCTGGGGGGCACCGCAGGAGATCTGGGGGCCTCGGTGCGAAAGTTACGCCGATTGGTGTCCTGCGAGACACACAACAACAACAATGCCGAAGCAGTGATTCGAGGTGGTTGTTTGGGCAAGCTTGTGGCATTTCTGCAACAAGACGACGACAGTGAACTGCAGGTGACTTGTCCATTTCCAATGGTGCCAGCCTCATGATGCTTTTACCTACACCGCGTGAGTGTGTGTGTACTATTGGTAGCAGCAACCGTCCTTTCCACCAGTTGAGGTGCAATGCTCACCCATCCTTTCCTCTAGCTGAGGAGCAGTGTTCACTCATTCTCCCCAGCAGCTGAGGTGCAGTGCTCACTCACCCTTTCCACTAGCTGGGAAGCAGTGTTCACTCATCCTCCCCAGTAGCTGACGTGCAATGACCCATCCTTTCTATCAGTTTAGCACCACTGCTTTCACTTTCTTTCCATACATCTGACAGGTTTATAAAGCTCTTTTATTAACACCCATCTTCTCCCCTAGTTGTGATACAATGACTCACACTTCTGTTACTTGGATATGACCAGTGTGTGGAGGTATGTTAGCAATATCTCTCTGCTTACAGACTGGCCTCAGTCATAGTCATAAACACAGTGTTAGGATCTTGCTTCTGACAACTTCTTGAAATCAGCCATTTATAGCAGCGTTCTATCACACTCTGCATTCCAGGAAGTGTGACAAGCACTTTATGATTTTAGGGGTAATTCATAATCCTGAATACAAGACTCGGTCATACCTAACGTTTATCTATCTATCTATTGCCAGACACCTTAATCCCGTAAGGGGTGGCCGCAAACAAATCGCCTCCATGTCGCCCTGTCCCCTGCCATTTCACTGCCCTGCTCGCGGCTCACACCCCCTCTCTCATATACTTCATTCCATCTCTCCATCTCATCCTTGGCCTCCCCCTCCCTCTCCCCTCATCCACCTCACTCACATACATTCTCCTCGTAAGTCTCTCACTCTCCATCCTCTCCACACGGCCAAACCACCTCCGTGTGTTTCTCCTTACGCTTCCTATCACATCCACATCCACACCACAACGCTCCTCCACTTCCTCATTTGTCAATCTGTCTCTCCATGTGACTCCACATGCTCCTCTCAAATAACTCATTTCCACTGCTCTCACTCTTGACTTCTGTCCCTCCAACAGGGTCCAAGCTTCACTTCCATACGTTAGAGTTGGTATCATAATACTGTCATGTCATAAATTTTTCACTTCCATGCTCACTTCCCTGTTTCTTATCACTGCTTTCAAAGAACCAGCAACCTTTCTTCCTTGTTGTACCCTTTCAAGCACTTTACCCTCTAAATTTCCATCCTTACTCATCATACTACCCACGTACTTAAACGCACTCACATTTTGCATTTCCTCCTCTTCCAACTCACTGTACATTTACTGACTTCATTTCTTTCTAAGACCATAACTTTACTCTTCCGTACATTCACCTTTAGTTTCCGTTTTTTACACACTCCTCCAAACTCATCCACCAAGCCCTGCAGCTCCCCCTTGGCTTCACTTAACAACACAGCATCATCTGCAAACAACAATACAGGGAGTTTCCAAACACTGCCCTCTCTCACTAGGGCCACTCCAACATCCACTCCCCTACCTTGTATCTCTTTTATAACCCCATCCATATACAGACTGAACAACCATGGAGACATGACACATCCGCGTTTCAATCCAACCCTCAAATAGAAGAACTCACTCAGTTCACTGTCCACATGGATTGCAGCTTTAGCGCCCTCATACATACTCTTCACGGCATTCAGTAACTTCCCATCTACTCCATATATTCTTAACACTTTCCACAATCCTTGTCTATCCACCCTGTCATATGCTTTCTCCAAATCCATGAAGGCCGCATATAGCTTCTTACCCTTCTCGAGAAACTTTTCCACTAAAGATCTAAGAATGAATATTTGATCTACAGAATCTCTTCACTTCCTAAAACCTCCCTGTTCTTCTACAACTAATTCCTCTGTTATTTCTCTAACTCTGTCAATAAGTATCCTACCCCATACTTTCCTTTTCACACTGAGAAGACAAATTCTCCCATGATTACCACATACTTTTGTTTCCCCTATCCCTTTGTACAGGGGAATAATTATACGTGACTTCCAATCCTCTGGGACTCTGCCTTCCTCCCAGTCCAATCTGCACATCTTCCATATCCATTCTACTACTATCTTTCCCCCCATGCTTCACCATTTCACCACACACTCCGTCAATTCCTGGGGCTCTCCCCGTTTTAATTTTCTTCATTGCTTCCACAACTTCCATCCTACTGATTTCTTCCTCTCTTCTCACATCCCTCTGTCTCCCAGCCATTCCCCAGCCTCTTACACTCGCATTACTTTCATTCTCTATGTTCAACAGTTCTTTAAAGTGTTCTCTCCATCTGCTCACTTTTTCTCCCTTCTCCACCAGTAATCTACCATTTTTATATTTCACTCCCCAACTGACTTCTTTGGCACCCTGCCTAACTCTCTTTACTTCGTTCCAGAACATTTTCTTACATACCTTCCACATTACACTGAAATTCCTTTCAAATTCCTCATCCACTCTCTTCTTGCTCCCTACATAACGAAGGTTAAGGAAAATTAGACCTACAGTAAATTATATTACCCATATAAATCAGTTAGGAAGAAACTTGGGAAATGCATTACACAAAAGGTAAATTATGTCTAAGACTTACAGTAGTTTGAGAAATTTTTGGTGTCCGTTTTCCCTATGATTAGGTAATGAACGCAAGATTTTTTTTTTTTTTTTTACCTGAAGACTTAACCTATCATGGGAATAAAACTGTTGCATTGATATACTCTTCTGAAATAAATAATAAGATATATCGACTTACTTTGAATCCTGTTCTGACCAATGTTTTTGTTGTTTGTGCAGAACGAGTCAGCGTGGGTGTTGTGTAACGTGGCAGCCGGGTGCCCGAGTCACACCCAGGCGGTGCTGGATGCCGGGGCGCTCCCCGTCCTGGTCCGCCTCGTGGCCTCACAGTCTGCCAGTGTGCGGCTCTCCGCTGTCTGGGCCATCGTCAACATTTCTGGCTCTAGCTCGACCGCGAGAAACCTGGTGCTGGCTCACAGTGCCCTCACCCACCTCCTCCAGTGAGTCTACTCAACACACATATTACCCTATAACAGCAGTAATAGGTTTAAGTTCAGGTGTTTTTATGATTTTTGTAAACAAACTAGGCAGGTGCCATCTTTCTTATAATTTTCTGCAAGCGATTCTCAATTAATTTGCTCATTCATAGTCAGCAGATCTTCGATGCGCATTTCTTTGTAGAACTGATGCTTTAAATTTAACTAGTTTATAAATATTATATCAGACATGCAATGCTATTATTATTAATTCAGTAAGTCTGTATACTACATCACATTTTCATATTGGTGAAACATAGAATTATTTGAACTTATGAATAACCTGCTCACTTTGTGTCATACATTACAGTGACATCCTCTCCGCTTCTTAAAGCCATTTATTGAACGATTTATGACTTGCGTATATTAATCTGTGGAAATAGTGAGAAAATGTTGTGTTTCAGGGCATTAAAGGAAGACTGGCCTGTGTTGGTGCGGACAGCAACATGGGCCGTGCGCAATCTGTGTCGCACTGGACCTCCTGAGCCAGACTTCAACCAGCTGGCCTCCTGCTTGGCCCCACTGGCCCACCTCGTGTCCCACAGAGACCCCCACATCAGCAGTTATGCTTGCTGGGCTCTGGCAGACGTGGGCCTCCTCAATCCACGGCCTCTACTCAAGCACCTCCCCTCTCACTTCACTCACACACTCTCTCAGCTGCATCAGTGAGTTCTCAACACAATAACTAATTTAATGAAAAAAAAAAAAAACGTGTTTTTATGTTATTATTTTAAATCCAGTATCTTTTACTACAGAAGCTCGAACAAATTCCATAAATAATCTTGGAATATGGCCATAAGTAATTTCACCTCGTCTTCTTCACGACGCTACATTTATTCCTGTTCTTAGTTTTTTTTCTGAAAACTTACACAAATTTTCAAATTGATGGCATACGCAATGACTCAGTTTGCCTCAAATAATACAGTTCATTGTGCAGATGTTTGGTGATAACTATTATTGCAATTAACAAAGCTGGATTAAGCGAACATCATTATTTATTTACTCCAGACAAAATCCTCGGTCAGCGCTGCAAAAGCTGATGGATGTGTTGGGGAAGGTGGAGCTAATGAGTGACACATTAGCTATGGTAAGAATTTTTCTGATTGTGTCAAATGAAGTCATTATTTAATGCAAAGTAACAGTAGCCATAATTTTGTGTTTTTCTTTTTTACTTCTTGTCCAGGAAAAAAATGCTTTTAGTTAATGTCAACTTCTTTGTCCTCAGGTTGGTGAAAATAAAGAGACCCATGAGAACGACATTGTAATGAACGAGGATGATCCAGCCAGTCCCAGCCCAGTACTGCCAGCCAGTCCCACCCCAGTACTACCAGCCAGTCCCAGTCCAGTACTACCAGCCAGTCCCAGCCCAGTACTACCAGCCAGTCCCAGTCCAGTACTACCAGCCAGTCCCAGCCCAGTACTACCAGCCAGTCCCAGCCCAGTACTACCAGCCAGTCCCAGCCCAGTACTACCAGCCAGTCCCAGTCCAGTACTACCAGCCAGTCCCAGCCCAGTACTACCAGCCAGTCCCAGTCCAGTACTACCAGCCAGTCCCAGCCCAGTCCCACCAGCCAGTCCCAGCCCAGTCCCACCAGCCAGTCCCAGCCCAGTCCCACCAGCCAGTCCCAGCCCAGTCCCACCAGCCAGTCCCAGCCCAGTCCCACCAGCCAGTCCCAGCCCAGTCCCACCAGCCAGTCCCAGCCCAGTCCCACCAGCCAGTCCCAGCCCAGTCCCACCAGCCAGTCCCAGCCCAGTCCCACCAGCCAGTCCCAGCCCAGTCCCACCAGCCAGTCCCAGCCCAGTCCCACCAGCCAGTCCCACCCCAGTCCCACCAGCCAGTCCCACCCCAGTCCCACCAGCCAGTCCCAGCCTAGTCCCACCAGCCAGTCCCAGCCCAGTCCCACCAGCCAGTCCCAGCCCAGTCCCACCAGCCAGTCCCAGCCCAGTACTACCAGCCAGTCCCAGTCCACTCCCACCAGCCACTTTCAGTTCAGTCCTACCAGCCAGTCGTAGTCCAGTAGCATCATCTAGTCCCAGTCCAATCCCATTGGTCAGTCCCAATCCAGTCCCAACGGCCAGTCCCAGTCCAGTGGCACGAGGCGGTCCAGGTCCAATACCACAATCTTGTCCCAGTCCATTCTCAACAATCTGTTCCAGTCCAGTCCTTCCAAACAGTTCCAGTTCCACCAAGAGGAAGAGGAAGAGCCCCGCCTTTAGGGGGGTGTCCACTAGGAGCTCCCCCAAAAGGATGAGGGTGAGCGAAACAACACATTCGGCTGTGTCTTGCAAATCCTGGATAAGAACTCGAGCAAAAGCCACAAAACCACAGCTGCGAGTCCCCGGCCAGGCCTCTCACGGCAGCATACAGCACAAGGTATTGGGAACAACTACATTACATAATGTCTTAATAATGTTATTTTATATACACAATTATAATGAAGATCCTGGGGTATTGAGAGTTGCCTAGTGAGAGTGTTGATGATAACTCAGGTGGAACTGTGGGCATCAGTGGAGGCAGGTGATGTGCAGAGGGTGGCTCAGCTGGTTCAGGACACAGGGCCGGCAGTGACCCGGGGCAGCAGTGGCTGCACACTGCTACATGTGGCAGCAGCCAACAACCAGCCAGAGGTAGTGGAGTGGCTGCTGCAGGTGCTGAGTCCCAACCTCGTAAACAAGGCGGGCCTGACCCCGGCCCACCTGGCGGCCATGAGGGGCCACACACAAGTCCTGAGGGTCCTGCTGGCCGACCCCCACAATGACCCCTTGGCCCGTGACCCAGCCGGCAACACCTACCACCACTGGGTACGTGACATCATACACTATCATCCACTCATATCCACCCAGCCGGCAACACCTACCATAACTGGGTATGTGACACCATACACTATCATCCACTCATATCCACCCAGCCGGCAACACCTACCACCACTGGGCACGTCACATCATACACTACTCGTATCATCCACTCATATCCACCCAGCCGGCAACACCTACCACCACTGGGTACGTGACATGATAGACAATCTTCCACATGTACATACTCAGCAGACAACATCTGCATCACTGGCTACGTCATGTATTAAGACCTACATTCAAACTCTTGTCCCTCGTACGTCATCTGATACAATTGCATCTACTTTCATTAGTCCACCTCTTTCCTGGCACACGTATTATTTTATGAACGAGATTCATCTCCATATCTAATATATATATATATATATATATATATATATATATATATATATATATATATATATATATATATATATATATATATATATATATATGTGTGTGTGTGTGTGTGTGTGTATTCTGTATTGTATTGTGGTTAGGTGAATACTAAGCTTTAGCTCTGTTAAACTGTAATTGTGCTGCATGAGGTAAATGAAGTAATGGACGAGTATGTGCCATGTGATTTAGTACAGTGAAATGCATAGGCTAACTGAAGTACTGAGGTTGTGCGCTCTTCATTAGGTAAGGCATTGTGATGACTTGGTGTTTGAATCAAGTTACGTACTGACATAACCTGCAGTATGTGTAATTGCTGATTTTACGTGGCGTACAGTACTGAAATGACCTGCTGTGTGTGCCTAGTGAAGTACTGGGGTAACCTGCTGTATTGGTTAAGTGAAGTACCTACTGTAAGTGACCTGGTGTTCTTGGTGCTGCAGCTGGTGAAGCCGCTGTTTGAGGCTGTGCTGGAAGGTGATCTCAAACGCACCCGGTCGTTGCTGAGCGTGGGTGGTGACCCCGACATGGATGGTGGGCGGGTGGTGGGCGGGACATTGATGAGGGAGCTGCAGGTCACCACCGCCCGCCATTTGGCCACCACACTCCACCACAACCACATCCTTCGTTTGATGCACAAGGTGTGTCTCAACACAGCAGCATCACACTATTGTAGCACCTCATGTTGCTACTGCCACACCATATCATACCACACTACCATCTCTACCACAAGATTTTGCCTTTGCCACACCACACCATCCTACCACTTCATGTTGCCTCTGCCACATCATACCATACCACAATACCACCTCTACCACAAGATGTTGCCTTTCCCACTTCACACCATCCTACCACTTCATGTTGCCACTGCCACACCATACCATACCACACTACCACCTCTACCACAAGATTTTGCCTTTGCCATATCAAACCATCCTACCACTTCATGTTGCCACTGCCACACCATACCATACCATACTACCACCTCTACCACAAGATTTTGCCTTTGCCATATCAAACTATCCTATCACTTCATGTTGCCACTGCCACACCATACCATACCACAATACCACCTCTACCACAAGATGTTGCCTTTCCCACTTCACACCATCCTACCACTTCATGTTGCCACTGCCACACCATACCATGTCACACTACCACCTCTGCCAGAAGACACTGCCTTTGCCATATCGCGCCATCCTACCACTCCATGTTGCCACTGCCACACCATACCATACTACCACAAGATGTTGCCTTTCCCACACCACACCATCCTACCATTTCGTGTTACTACTACCACACCATATCATACGGATACTACCCCAACATGTTGCCACTGCTACACCACACCATCCTACCAACAAATGTTGTCGTTGCCACATGAGATCATCCTACCACAAGATGTCACTGTCACACCACACCAACACCTAGTGTTGCCTTTGGCATACGACACCATCCCACTATTATAAACGAGTATTGTCATTACCACACCACACCATCCTACCACCTAAGGTTGCCTTTGCCACATCAAATCATCCTACCATGAGGTGTCACTGTCACACCACATCAATACCTAATGTTGCCTTTGCCATACCACACCATCCAACCACAAAATACGAGCATTGCTATTGCCACAGCACACCATCTTTCCGCAACATATTGCCACTGCCACACCACACCAGTTTACCTCAACATATTGCCACTGCCACACCACACCATCCTACCACCAAATCCTGCCTTTATCACATCACATCATCGCACGACAACATGTTCTCACTGACACGCAACACCATCCAACCACGTCATGTGCCACTGCTGCACCACACCAGGTTACCACATGGTGTAACTGCCACATCACACCATCCAACCACCTAATGCTGCCCCTGCCACACAACACCATGGTACCACATGTTGCCACTGCCACACCACACCATCCAGCCATCTAATGATGTCACTACCACATCAAACTACCTTGCTACATGTCACTGCCACACCATACCATATATACTACCACAGTTTGTTATAACTACCACACCACACCATGCTACCACAATATGTCGCCGCTCTCACACCACACTATGCTACCACAGTTTGTTGTAACTGCCACATCACACCATGCAACCAGAATATGTAGACACTGCCACATCACACCATACTACCACAGTGTGAAGTCACTGCCACACAACACCATATATACTGCCACAGTTTGTTATAACTGCCACACCACACTATGCTACCAGAATACGTAGACACTGCCACACCACACCATACTACCACAGTTTGTTTTAACTACCACACCACACCATGGGACCACAGTATGTAGCCACTGCCACACCGCACCATGTTACCACAAAATGTAGTCACTGCCACACCACACCATCCTACCACAACATGTCACTGCCACACCACACCATCCTCCCACAACATGTCACTACCACACCACACCATCCTCCCACAACATGTCACTGCCACAGCACACCATGCTACCACAGTATGTAGCCACTGCCACACCGCACCATCCTACCACAAAATTTTGTCACTGCCACACTACACCATCCTCCCACATGTTGTCACTGCCACACCACAACATCCTACCACCTCAGGTGGTCACTGCTAGATGCGCACAATCCCATTCCAATAACTCATGTGGCCACACCATATTGCAGTACATCATCCAACCAACCCATGTGGCGATACCACACCACATTACACCACACCACCGTACCATATCATGTGGCAAAACCACACCACACCATCCTACCAACTCATGGCCACACTACTCGACATCATCCTACCAACGTACGTGGCCACACCAAACTACACCACACCATCCTACCAACTCATGTGGCCACACCACACCGTCGTACCAACTCACATATAACAATCGCCAACACATACATTCCCCTCCAGTCGTCCCCCACAGTACCACACAATTACTCTCCACAATACATCACACCACTGACATACCCAACATCATCCTGGTTGGTGATTTCAACGCCAAGGCGTCGGCCTGGCATGTAAACAACCCTGACACAGACAGAGAGCTGGTACTACAGTCCCAAACAGATCATCTTTTCATACTGAATAATCTCCATCAACATACCAATATCCCACGCCAAACCCTCTTCCTCCCATCATCCCCAGACATCAACTTTAGCTCTTCAAACCTCGCCCCCACAACATCCTGGAGAGTGGTCAAAACTCTTGGATCTGACCACCTCCCAATCATCATCACTACCAAAACCAGAATCGCCCCAGCTGGCCTCAGACACACATACACTAATTAAAAGAGAGCCAACTGGGAGGCCTCCACAACTGAAACAGAACAACATTTCGAAACATTAAACAGTACACCCATCACAAACATCAACACCGCTGCCACACTTTCAATACAACTATACAAACCGAAGACAAAAGACACATCCCTAGAGGCAACAGAAAGAGACACAACCCCAACTTCACACCAGAAATTCAAGGCCCCATCAGTCAACGGAACACACTACGATACTTCCCAACACCCCATACACAAGACACCGCACAACAAATACAAGAACTCAACACTGAAATAAACAATAAAATATCAGAACAGTAAACACTAAATTGGAATAGTTATCTCCAAATACTTGACCACAAAAGAAACACCAGCAAACTCTACAAAACACTAAACAGCGTCACACTCTCCAGCAACAACACTACACAATCACACGCTGCCATCACAGCAACAGACACCATACCTTCAATCAAACAACAAGCAAACTCTGTCATCAATCACTTTTCACATGTCAGCCATCTAAACCTCCATCGTGACGACCGACGTATCATCCGACGTAAGAGACAGTTCCCCACAGACCCAGACTTCGCACATTCCACTTAGAACCAGACGAAGCACATCATCAGCAACCTTAAGCACTCATCTGCCTGTGGACCAGACAACATAAGCAACATTCACATTAAACACCTTGGGTCATAAGGCATACAAGCACTAACCAACATATCAAACTAGAGCTACTCACACAACATAATACCCAGCATCTGGAAACATGGCATTATCATCACTATCCCTAAACTCAACAAGGATCCCACGTTACCCTCCTCACACCGTCCCATCATACTCCTCTGCACCCCCTCTAAAGTCACTGAATGACTGGTACTACAACTAGTTACACCACACAGCCCCCTAGCCCAATCACAACATGGCTTTAAGCCACTACACTCCACAAACACCCTTCTTACAGATCTTACCCAGAGAGTTTTTGATGGTATGAATTCAGCTAGGCCACCACACAGAACACTCCTAATCACACTAGACATTTGCAAAGCTTTTGATGCCATCCCCCGTCACAATTTCATAAATAAAATATTCAATACAAACCTGCACAATAACACAAAAAGATGGCTGGCAAACTACTTAGCAGGCAGATGTGCACATGTAACATTTGCAGGTCAGTCCTCGAACATCAGAAACTTAACAAATGGCGTCCCTCAAGGATCTGTTTTGTCCCCTACACTCTCTAAACTAAACATGCACAACATACCCACACCCCACACACCACAGATACACAGCTTCCTAGCAGATAACATAACACTTACATGTACGCACCAAAATGCAAACACAGCTGCACACATCCTCCAACCTTACCTCAACACACTGCACGAATGGTTCACCGCAAACAGGCTCAAAATAGCCCCAGCCAAATCTACCGTGACCCTTCTCACAAACTGGACAACAGAACACAATCACATTCCACGCCTCACCATAAAAAAACACTCCCCTACAACACACACACACACACACACACACACACACACACACACACACACACACACACACACACACACACACAATCCTTGGTGTAACAAACATCAATGTCTTTTAAAGAACACATCACAAATATTAAAAATAAAATGACACCAAGACTCAGTGCCTGAAGGTCACTTGCCCATACAACATTTGGACACAACAAAGAAACCACCACCACAGTATACAAACAATATATACGTTCAGTGATGAATTATGCAAGCCCTGCATGGGCTCCTAACCTCTCTAAAACACAGTATAACACTCTGCAGACCATACAGAACAAGGCCCTAAAAATAATCACAGGCCGCACAACTTCTACACCTACAGACCAAATGCATCAAGAAACTAAAGTCTTCAAAGTCAAGGATCACCTAGACATAAGAGGCACCCAAATTCTCACTGCAGCCTCCACAAACCCACAACATCCACTACACTACATGGCAGCACATCCACACACACCAAGGAACATCAAAACAACACCCAGTACACGATATCATATACAAACGCTGTCATCTCTCCTCTCTTGCCCGCCTCAGACCAGCATCCAGAAGCATATCCATACGCAAATCACTCGCCGCTCCATTCAGTTGCTTAAAGACAACACACAGCTGCAAGCACGGCCCCCTGACATCCACCCTTCTGAATCCTATCTCCTTTTTGAGGACAGAGTCCACCTGGCCAGGCTGAGATGTGGGCATCATCCAGCCCTCTTAAATTTACTAAAAGAGGCTGGATGACTCCTTCGCTGATGCCTGTCCATGATGTAACACAGCACCCCATACTATTTAGCACATTACGGAAGACTGCATTGCACACAATTACCTACGCCAACAACACAACATACATTCCCTGAGAGCTCTGTGGGAAAGCCCGGTCTCGGCCGTGACCTTCCTTAGGGACTCAGGGTTGTTCGGCCAGATTGCCTAGGGAACAACTACAACCACTACTAGCAACTCATGTGGCCACACCACACCATCCTACCAACTCACGTGGCCACACCACACCATCCTGCCACCTCACGTGGCCACACCACACCAACCTGCCACCTCATGTGGCCACACCACACCATCCTGCCACCTCACGTGGCCACGCCACACCATCCTGCCACCTCACGTGGCCACACCACACCATCCTCCCACCTCACGTGGCCACACCACACCAACCTACCACCTCACGTGGCCACACCACACCAACCTGCCACCTCACGTGGCCACACCACACCAACCTGCCACCTCACGTGGCCACACCACACCAACCTGCCACCTCACGTGGCCACACCACACCATTCTGCCACCTCATATGGCAACACCACACCAACCTGCTACCTCACGTGGCCACATCACAGCATCCTCCCACCTCACGTGCCCACACCACCGCATCCTGCCACCTCACGTGCCCACACCACACCATCCTGCCACCTCACGCTCCCATTGACACATCACACCAATGAAGCCACGCTGCTGTCAAGAGTGATGCCATTAACCCCTTCCCTACCGTGGTCATTTTTCATTTTATTCTTGACTGTCAAAAGTTTTATTCAGCTTTGGAGAATGTCGTAGTGCTGGACGGATTAATGACGACTGTTTCTAACGCCTCCAGCTTAAAGAAATATCTCGAAACCTGAATAAAATCGTCTGGATGTAAAAAGAAATAATAAAACTGACGTGACTTACCGATGGAGTTAATAAATAATGTTCTTTGATGCAAACTTTAATATTACCATTTCCTTTTCTTCTTGTTTATAGTCGTCATTAATCTGTTCATTTGAACATTTGCAGTTACAGAAGGAGGCGGTTGAGAAAAGCAACTCTTGCATCCAGGCAGATCAAGTCATGGCCTTTGGCAGCATCACGCAGTCGCCACTCACTCCACAGGTAAGTCCTCTCAGAACTTGTAGAATATGCACCCTGCAATGAGTGTATCTCTGTGCCAGTGAGTATCTGGATGAAAAAGAACAGAACTTTAACAGGGTTATCTGATGCAATGTGGCTAATCCTCTTGGAAAATTGATTCACATCATTCATATGCCGCACTGGGGAGATGTGGTTTGCTGAATGAAAGAAGTGATGTGTATTTTACCTGTTATCATCAAAATGTAAAGAGAGTTGATGAAATGCATTTGGTATAGAGACTCTGTAATAACAGGCACATCCTCAAAAATATGTTAATACTTTCGTCAATCCTGCTCTGCCTACAAGACACACCGGAGACAAGACCACTCAGAAAGCATACCTCCACCAAGTTTAACTTTTTTTTTTCGCTCAAACTTTGAACAGTTATTCCTCTAAGGGTCCTCATTCTTCCCAATCGGGTGGAATTTCATCCACAAGTTTTCCATACTGTTGACGATAAACAGACGGACAAACAAAACGGACTAATATACTGCGTCTTTGTCGAAGGTATTGATGTAATGTAGCTAAATTGCAAGGATTAAATTTGAAGTGTTATTTTCATCAATAAAGATAGCTATAGAACCACAAATCAAAACTAAAGGAGTTAATGCCGGTGCCATGACTTTTATAATACAAGATGCTCATAAATAATGATTTCATTGTTTATACAGGTAGCTGTACAAAGACAACGGATGCGAGATGTGTACAAGGTGAACAGTGCCTATGTGGCCATCCTGAGTTACTCCTCTTTCCAAATGCGGCCGGACCTGCACCTGCCCAGTTCACACACAGGAGCTCGCAGACTGGCCAGAGTCTTCGCCAACATGGGCTACACTGGCCATGTCCACTGGGACCTGACGGCGGAAAAAACCAAACAGGTGATGACCCAAGTCAGGAATATGGACAGACTGAGTCAGTATGACTGTGCCATCTTTATCGTGGCCAGTCATGGCACTCAGGACCAACATTTTCTAACCTCCGATGGCCACCTAATGGACACACAGTGGATGTGTAACTTCTTCAGGGAATCACAGTGTGTGCAGTTGAGAAATAAACCCAAATTATTCATCTTTGACCTTTCCTGTGACAACTACAGACAAGAAAAGAGAGAGGATCAGCCAGGTCAGAGAACCAGAGTGGTTGAACCTCTGAGTGACACACTGTGCCTTTACTCCAGTGGCGGAGAACTGACATGGCACAAGGTCAGCAAGTTGGGCACCGCTTTCACCAGGTCGCTGTGTCACACGCTGGTGCATCATGGCCATCAGGAGTTTCATGATCTATACCGACAGTTCCTCACCACCTACACCACCATGGCACCATCAGCCTCCCCTCACCTTCGTAACCTTGGTTTCAGAAAAAAATTCTGCTTCACATTCCCGTCCATCACTAAATAAGCCTTAGACTCGTAATTTGTGTCAGACTTCAGCCATGAGCTTCTTAATCTGAGACGAAGTCTTGAGGAGCACACAAGTGCTTCACAAGACTCAAAACACAGTGCACCAACTTTTTTTTGATGAAGCGTTCTGTAAAAGCACAGGAGAAACTTAAGATGCCGGGATCTCTTTTAGATTATGCTTGTAAGATTGATTCATATGGAAATCCTGAGAACAAATCAGTCATGATGATACCAATAACAGTGACTGCGATGTGCATGTTAGAGTATTTCTATGTCGTGGGTCATGATTATATGGCATGCAAGACGCAATTACAGACCCACGGATGGTCTTGGCTGTGAATATTCTTCAGTAGCAAAATGTACGGATACTTCCTCTGGCGGGATGTAAAGAAAGTTCAAATATTTAGATCGCCAGCAAACTGTTTCACAGCACTGCAAACGAAACAACAGTGATAGTCTACTATTTTAATGCATGTTTTAAGACTTTAAAAAAAGTATTCTCTGTAAAAGTTTTACATAGTACTTGTAATGGGCAGCCACAATTATAATATTACAGACAGTCACAGCAGACCAGTGTTTTCATAAGTTGTTTTGTGTGGTAGTTTAACGTTCATCTTGCCTGAGGATGTGGATTATACTGTAATAAAGGTTAAGATCCAGCGTGATATACGAACGTGTTTTATATCGGATACACAAGGAGCGGTTATATTAGTTCGATTCCTGTACACAGTGAAGTAGCTATAATATACCCATTAACAAGGTAGCCATAATCGAGTCTAAGTATTTAAGATATTCAGCAATCACTAAATCAGATACACAAAAGCGTGCACGTAATTCATATCACCGGCATTACAGCAGTAAACTTATAGATAGTTTAAGTCGTGGAAGAGCAATATTGCCAGGTCTACAGAAATATCTGTATTTCTACAGATATTTTGATGTTCATCCAGAAAAAACAGATTTTTAGGCAAAATTTACAGAAATTTTGGAAGTCTACAGAAAAATTTACAGAAATCTGACAGGATTATTGAAAACGGTCAAAATACACGTGAATCGTGGTTTTAATCGATGTGAGACTAAATATACTAAATATTAGTACACAGTCTTTGACTCGAGGTAGTGACTGATATGAATAATGAGTACCGGAAGAGGAATTGAAAAAAAAAAAAAAATAATAGAGTCGAGTGTCGTCTTTTTGAAACGTGGAAAAGTAAAGAGAACTTTATTTTTTATTTTTATCATATAGTACTTGCAAAGGTATTAATCACCAAATATCTAATATATATTTACTGATTGAATTTTTGTTTCCCTAGCTGTTCTATTGATTGAGACTCACAGGTATTTATATTCTGAGGTATACATTAAAATTATCACGGTTATTAGTCACAAAATACCTACTTTATGTTTACAGATTTTTATTTTTTGTCCGTAGATTGTGTATTGATTGAGATATATACGTTGAAATTATAATGGGTTTGTCACGAAATATTTGGATTTTTTTTTTGGCTCCATAAATTTTGTAATGATTAAGATATTCACAGGCAAAGTGTCATATTTTGTTTTGCATATTAAAATTATCTTGCGTTTATAAAGTCCTATCATTCGTAATCACCATTATTTGTGTATTTCCTTGTCATGATGGTCACTTTTGGTATAAAGAAATTTTCCTAAATCTACAGAAATTTTCTGACCGAAACTACAGATATTTTAGGGCTGGCACCTGGCAACACTGTGGGAGAGACAGACCAGTGACCACTACAGTTATATTTGAGTTTTGGGAACCAAGGAGGATCTTGCTTGTGTTCTTCCCGTTCTCCATTTTCTCAAGGGCATGGAAGTACTTGACAGCTCTCTGACACATGTTATAGACTGCCACTGTGATGATAAGAATTTTTATCCCACCGGTATTCACCAGTGTAATGATAGTGATATTTATATTCTTACCTGTTGTTGATACTGATCAACTCATCCATGGATAATGCAAGTGGTACTCGACTTAGTATAGTAGATGGTAAATATTTAAAAGAAAGAACTGTGGTAGCGTTTGTAGTTTTTGGCCGAGTTTAGATTTAGTCAGTACCACGGGTGGTCGTCGTTCCCTCAGCGAAGGAATCTTGAATTGGAAGGGGAGTGAATTTGGCTTGAGGACATAATTTCCTTGATTAGGTACACTAATAAAGAAAAGAAAATGATATATACTTTACTTTAATAATTCTGTTAATTCCCACAAAACATTTTTAATTACATGACCCTTTTTAGTATGAGAGAAGATTGTATATGTTACCAAGGCTTTTGGGTGATCATTCCTCTAACATTATTACCAGACGAAAACAATTTGGTACACGCGAGGCATGGAGTTGTTGTACTTTACTTTCTTTTTGGCCGTTACTCTTGGGCTCAACAATAGCCTCAAGACAGGGACATTTTTTTACGGGCATGAATTGTCTGTTCGGGCTGGCATAGCCTCGAACCAATAAGAATGATTATTTGTGTTCATCTTTCACCCATATAATATATTCTCCTCATGTAATTTTCTAGAATCCCACACCAAGTCAGTATTATTTACAGTTCATAATCAACAATGCTATATAGTCACTAGAAATACACAATCTCTCGGGCTTGTCTAGCCTCGAGGAATAATTAAAAAAAAAGAAATATAATCACCAAGGATACCCAATCACTCGGGCTTGTTTAGCCTCGAGGTACAACTCAAATATCACATTATTGCTCACAACCACTAAGTTCCCTTCCACGCTCCTGATTTTTCTAACATATTAATATTAAAGAAAGAGAACGGTTAATGAATTTGAATTTCACCTTTCCGTTATAAGATCACTTCACTTTTAAATTTCTATTCCTTATCTACAAAAAAAAAAGAAGTTCACTTGATAGGATCAATAATTCCATATCAACTACTTTCGGTTTGTAAAATAATTCGTGGGTAGTGTAAGTGTGTATGTAAGAGTCTACGGGCAATACCACGAGAAGGCCTCGTGCACCCTTTGACGTCGCCGGTGTCTGGGGACTGAACGAACGTCCATTAGATACATCTGGGGCTCGAGTGACTACGTTAAACTCGCAACAATATTACTTCATATAGTCCATAATAAGTAAGGATTAAACAAAGAAAAAGAGGGAGAGGAAGAAGAAATGTGGACGGCTCACCTGAACGAACGTCCATTAGATACGACATCTGAGGCTCGAGTGAGCTCGTCGGGCGCTAGCGACGCCAACTGCTAAATCAAATGAGGTGGTGTTTTTGAAATATGGTGGGTTTCAATTCTCTTTACAATTTATTTAGCAGTGTACCCATGACGCCAGGACTTTTGATTGAATTGGGGAAAATTTGGGATTTATTCCTTAATTTAGATACTGATTCTATCACTATCTCAATTTGAATCTGAGAGCAGCTCA
The DNA here is from genome assembly GCF_032717465.1 of Coenobita brevimanus. Classification (NCBI taxonomy): domain Eukaryota; kingdom Metazoa; phylum Arthropoda; class Malacostraca; order Decapoda; family Coenobitidae; genus Coenobita; species Coenobita brevimanus. Next base: position 26,742,496 of record NC_137014.1, on the reverse strand, counting down.
TGCCATCTAGTGACGGCCAAGATAAACGGGACTTTAAATCCTCACAAATGACATTATTTAGGCCTTTTGGACTGCTAATCTTACATATTCGGGTTCTAGCAGCTTCATTAGCAAACATTTCACAACTAGGTTACAGAAAGAATTGTATATTCATCATTATTCTGTTTAAGGTTTAAACTCGGCGCCCAATGACAAGAAAAGTTGGCGCATCTGTTATTCACCAGACGGGGAATTCCCATAGCTCAACATCCACAATTACATCACCCATTGCATCGATACAGAGATACATACATGTAAAAATAGCTAACCCTACATTAATCATGAATATATGAATTACTACTTAGAGTAGGAACTTATAAACTAATATTCAGGTTACACCCTATCTAACTTAAAATTACAGTACTACTAAACACATACATGAATATCAAATGTGTGGCACTACACAGTGGTGTTACGGTATTTAATAAAAGAAAAAATATTCTATATGGTGGAACTGCTAAATTCTTCTTTGGGTGACTTTGGGGTTCCATCTGCCTAAAAAAGGAAAGTTTGATTTCATTTTTTCATTTGAAAACACTGTAAAAAGCTTTTCATTTTTACAATCTCGACGGTGAAGAAAACATGGCATTGTCAGAATCAATTATTATTATAACACCATAGTTCAGCCTTCTGTTTTAAAAGCACGAGTTTGACTAATAACTGGTAACACATCGGAGAGACATTTTTCAAAACGGGAAGCACGGTTCAGAGAAGGTGTCTGCTATAGTGAGGCTGTAATTTATTAATTTTTTTTTGGGGGGTGGGGGCAAATTTTCCCACTTACATTCAACCTCTTTCATCTTCCTGGCATTGTATTTGAAATGCGTGGTGTATAGCATAGTGCCCCCGGAAACGAGATGCGTGGTGTACAGCATAGTGCCCCCGGAAACGCACCGACACCCCTACCCGGATCCCACGGAGTAGCTGCAGCTGAACCACGGGATGCCATGCGACAACGGCATAAGTCAGCCCAAGCCGTGTCCCCCTATAGCACCCAGCCATCGCACTGTCGCCCTAGCAGGAAGAGGACACAACCTTCGGGGAGTGGGACTGCCAGATCAGCTGGGGTGGAGCTGCTCATTCAGCTCCAGACCGCGCCCCTCAGCAGATGGCGTACTGCCGCTCCCGCCTTCGCCAGACGGCCGATTGCCGCTCCGAAGGTGCTTCCCCCGAGTTGGCCTGTTGCCACTCCTCCCTCCGGCAGAAGGAGACAGCCTACTGCCGCTCCCGCCTTCGTCAGACGGCCGATTGCTGTTCCAAAGGTGTCAAGAGGCACGCTGATACCCCCACTCAGGCCACGGCCAATTGCCGGGCCTTGGCACCTCATAGTTGCGCCCTTGGGCAGCCACAGCCAATTGCCGGGCCCCACGGCCAAAGAGAGGTGTCGATAGTGTCATCACCCCAGCGTGAGACAAGAGCCCGGACCTCCAGTATCGGAGAACCCCAGCAAGGCCTTACGGCTTCCCCTGGCCTCTGCTCCCTACGCCTGGCCCTGGAGAAGACCCACCTGACGGACCCTACTTCAGGTCGGTGCTGCAGCCCCTCCCTGACGGCGCCCCTCGACTCTGGGGACCGCACCCCTCAGTCACTCCAGACCCTCCCCAGGACGCCCGGGCGTGATCTCTTCACGCCCACAAGGTGGCATAAGACCTCCACCTCCGGCCGAGACCTGAGCCAGAGATTTCCGGACCTGTTCGGCCCCAGTCCTGAGGGCCACACCCCCAAACCTAGCCCGGAGACTGCGGGCTCCTTCACCATCTGCAGTCCTGGATGCGAGAGAACGTCCCTGCCAGTCATCCCATGCCCTCTCGGCACGCCCTTCCTTGGCGGTGCCCCTGTCCCTGCAGAGTTGTCGCTGGCGTATCTCCCCGCCGCCCCCACTATATGAGTGAATCATGTTAAGTGTGGTGTTGCTCCAGAACTAGTGAATTGACTTATGTTAAGTGTGACGTTGCCCCAGAATTAGTGTAACAGTGATACAGTGACTTAATGTATGTTGAATTTGTGGCCACCCCAAACGGGATTGAGGCGTCTGGCAATAGATAGATAGAATATCGGGGCGAGTGAAATCACGGGTGGATGAGTAAGGACGAGTGCAGAAACTAAGTTCTGGTGAATCAGACTCACGAGTGACGCCCTTGCAGAAAACCAGTAAGACTACTCCCCCGAGAAATCCTCTGTAGTAAAATACACCCATGTCCTTTGTTACAAGGAAACAGTAGAGAAAGTGTTAATAATATTCTCCCGCTTGTATTACCATAAACACAGTGAATTCCCAGTGTCCTCCACTCTCTCTCTTTAAGAATCTCCTCCCAGCAGCTAGCGTGAACTTAAACGAGGAATAGAATCAATTGTCAAAACCCCTTTGCTATTACAAAATACTAAGTTTGAATTAATAATACTTGCTCTCTCCCAATATTACTATAACTCCGTTCTGAACCGACGCGAGTCACTCCCCTCCCCCCCCCCGTGTGAGACTCACTCCCTGTGCTCCCACGCGTACCTGTATTCCCTGTACACCTGTGCGCTAGAATTACTGTGTTGGCATTGGTATCAGTTAAGCCAGTATCCTGCGAGATACTAATATCCTAGTTAAGGTTTTATTTCTTTGCCATATACTGTGTTGTAATATCCACTGTTTTTGTCCTGTGTCTGACTTTGGTAATATACGTGTAAAGGATATTGCCTGGAGATTTTGTGTCTTACCTCTCTTTATTGCACTAAGCTCCAGTCTCGAAAGAGGACCCTGCTACACGTTAGGTGTTCTACGACCGAGAAGTCGGGCCTTTTTCACCTAGCATTACAGTATTGTGTTGTCAGGCCGGATATAGTACAGTCAAGACTGCATAGCTGTATTTAGTTTATAAAGTAAATTAAGGTCTTTCTTTCGATTGCAATCCTTTCTGTTATGCGGGATGTTTTTAGTCCGACCTCACCCTAAAAACGCCGGCGACTGAGCGGGGTCCTCTTTCCGGACCGGAGTTAAAGCACCAAGAAAGGAACAGGGCATAAAAACTCGGCAGTACACCTTAACACATCTATTGCACTTATTCAATACACCTTACACTATAGGAACAGAGACACTAGATATGGTATGAACAGGAAGACAGAGCAGGTTTACTAACACACTATACACAAAGGAATGTCAAGGGCAGAATTCCTACATATGTTACAAGTTAACAATCACTAGAGTATGGCAACGGTATTATGAATAGTGAATAATTGTCATTTGGTGTTCTAGACAAGATGCACAGTATATAGTTGGAACAACGGGCCTAGTTGGCTTATATTTGCATATATCTGTTCTAGCACGCGGCACATCTTCAGGGATTATCACTTTGCTGTGGCAACACTGTTATACTGGTTTCTGATCTTCTCTCCGCTGACTTAATTTCTCTACGTTCAATCACTTTATATATATATATATATGTTCTCTGGCCCTGATTCACTGTCTTGAGGTTCGTCACTATAGTGTGTCATTTCACATTAATTCCCACACTGTTTTCCTGTCACTGTCTCAGAGGTTTGCACTTATACTTTACGGGCGAGATACGTTGAGATCGCTATGAGTACCCGGTACCTGGGTTAGCAAAGGTGGCGCCCAGGCGTGGGAGGTGGGTATTCCAGGGGAGCCCTCCTGCAGGAGACAGGGGATCGCCCACAGGGGCGTCGTCTCCCGGACTTCTTTCGTCCGGGGGGTGCAGGGAGGCCCTTCACTCTGGGGGCCTCGACCCTGTGAGAGGCCCTTGTGTAGGAGCCTCGTCGGTGGGGTGCAGGGAGGCCCACCAGTCTGGGGGCCTCGACCCGGTAGGTGGCCCTCGGGGCTGGGGCCAAACAGTTCTAGGAGCCGGGCCTGCCGCCTCTTGCTCCTGGCGGAGGGCCGTGGGGGAGTGGGGCCCAGACAGCCCTGCTCAGGGGCATGCTGACCAGCACTGGAGGTCCGGGTGCTGCAGTCGCCTATAGGGCAAGGCGCCGTCAGGAGGGAACTGTGGTACCTCTTCCTTGGGGTGTCCGTCAGAGGCGGGGTTCATCCAGGGGTTGGCTGCAAGGCCGGTACAGGACCGCTCCACCACTCTAGGAACGGCAGCACCTCCAGAGAACCACACTTGGAGGGAGAGAGAGAAGGGCGTCCCACGCAGCCGAGAGGTAGGGGGCCGGCCACGCAAGGGACCATCCCCTCCGGGAGAACCCTAGGAGCTGTAGATGAAGGGCGTACGATGGCTGCTCCTTCCCCCACACGTACGATGGCCTTGTTGGGGGTTCCACAGCTCCTGAGGGTAGCAGCTGAAGGGCGTACGATGGCCGCTCCTTCACCCACACGTACGATGGCCGTGTTGGCGGTGCTGCTCCCAAAGGAGTAAGAGGCAGATGAGGGGCGTACGATGGCCGTGTCCACGGTTCTGCCTGCCCGATGGGAAGTAACTGAAGGGCGTATGATGGCCAATCCTTCCCCCACACGTACAATGGCCATGTTGGCGGTGTTGCTCCCGTAGGAGGAGGAGGAAGTGGATGAGGGGCGTACAATGGCCGCTCCCTCCCCGACACGTATGATGACCGTGTTCGCGGTTCCACTTCTCCTTCCTTTGCCTGTCAGTGTGCGCTCAATACCTACTGTACCAAGGCCATCTCCAGATAGGTCTGTAACCGAAAGGCATACGATGGCCGCTCCTTCCCCCACACGTACGATGGCCATGTTGGCGATGTTACTGGGGGAAACAACTGAGCAGTGTACGATGGCTGCTACCTCCCCGGTACGTACGATGGCCGTATCCATGGTGTTGCTTGGGACTGTTTCTGGAGCAGTCCCACCTCAAACACGGTGAAGGCTGCCCCGCTTGCAGGGTCGTTCCCACTTCCTGCATGGTCGCTGTTGGGTTGGTTCCGCGGAAGAGGGACCCAAGGGAGGGACGCCCCGGCGCCCTTCTTGCTCCTGCCCAGGCTTACCTTGCCCTGGCCTGCCATGGTGTCCTCGTGGGGTGGTGGTGGGGCTGCAAGTTGGGAGTGGGGGGGGGGTCCAGTGGCGGCTGCGGTGCATATTTTACCACCCTCCGTGGTCAAGAAGTCATGGCCCCGTGCCTGGAGGTGGTAGGTGGTGGTGGTGGGCGTCTAGTGAGCCAGTTGGATGTGCTGGAGGAGGTTTGTCCAGTGGTACATGGCGATGTATGGCTCCTGGTAGGGGTTGAGGGTGAGTCGGAGCGATGACGGCTGCGTGGTGTAGTGTAGGATGCGTAGGAGTTGCTGGGTCCCCCGTAGTCTGACAGGTGAGGGATCTCGTGGGCGCCATTGGATGCGGTCAATTCGCATCTCAGGAGGTGGTAGTCGGGGCAGAGGTAGAGGCTGTATGCTGGCGAGGAGGAGGGGATGGGTCTTTTATGTGGGAGGATATGGTGGGAGGAGCACTGTCCTTTGGGGAATTGGGACTTGGGGAGTTTCCACCATGCTTGATGGATGGGGAGCGTGATGGTGGTGGTGTTGGGGGCATGGGTGGTATGTTTTGGGGAGTGTGAGGTAGTAGGAGAAGTGGGGGTGGGTGTAGGGGTGTATCTTGAGGGTGGGCGTGAAAGGCGTCCTGATCTGGTGGTAGTGGTGGTGAGGGTGGGTGTTGGTGGTGAAGGGGGGGAGACACATGGTGGCAGGGGCGTTCTAATTTGGTCAGAGGTGGTTGTGGGTGGGGGTGCTGGGTGACGTGTGTAGTGAGAATGGTTGGTGGGCGGGGGGGGGGGCCGGAGTGGGTGCGTGGGCAGTGTTGTTGGCAGGTGGAGTGTGTACACGTGGTGGGCTAGTGGATGTTGTGGTGCATGGAGGGGTGTGGGAGGGGTGTAGTGGTGGTGGTGGTGGTGGGTCGGGTGTATTCCATCTGGCAATGGGGTGTGGGGTGGGTGGTGGGTGCCGTAGGTGGTGGTGGAGAGTGGCGTGGTGGGGATGGTGCTGTGGGCGTGAGGGAATCATGAGAAGGTGGAGGTGGTGAGGGGTCAAAATCGGGGAGAGTTGGTGGTGGGTCGGGTGTCGGTGCATGGGGCAGCAGGGTGGTGGTGGGTGAGGCGGAGGGGGGGGGTGAGAAGGAATAGGTATATGAATCATGGGGGTGATTCTCGGAAGACGCCGAGGCAGGTGGTGCGTGGCAGGTGTGTGGTGCGCGGGTGAGTGTGGGTTCATTGTTGGAGGGGCAGAAGGGATGCACCTGTCTGTTACAGTATGTGCGTTTTTGGCCATGGTGGCTGATAGTGACTTGGTAGGGATTGGGGATGTAGGTGATAGTGAAGGGACCGTCGAATCGGGACGAGGTTTTGCTGGGGATTGGCAAACGTGCCACAACGACGGAATCGCCTATCTTGTAGGGGTTGGAGGGGAGTGTGTTTGGTTGTAGATCCTGTTGGGCTTGGAGGGGGTGGAGGCATTTTTTCAGGTGGTGCAGGGGGTCAGTGGTGAAGGGTGGGGTGGGTGGCTGGAGGTGTTGACGGAGGGGTAAGAGGAGTGGGGCTTCCCCGAAAACTCGCTCGTGGGGTGTTATGCTGTCGTCTCTGGGGCATGTGTTGAGGCCCCATTGTATGATTATAACGTGGGCCGGCCAATCATCGTTGCCTGTTTGCACAATTCTGGTTCTGACTTGGTTTAGGAGGGATCTATGATTCTCTTGCAGACACTGTTTCCCTGCGGCCAGGATGGAGAGGAGCGGGAAATATGGTAGTCAAAGATTGTTGCGAGTTCCTCCCAGATTTTACCTGTGAATTCGGAGGCGTTATCTGAATGTAGGGCTTGAGGAATCCCGAAGTAGGGAAAGACGTGGCGGACTAATGCGTCGGTGACTGTGACGGCGTTGTGGTCTTTAGCGGGGCAGGCGATGATGAACTTGGAATAAACAACGAAAGTGATGATGTATTTGTATCCCGCTTTGGGTGCGAGAGGGCCAACGACATCAACTGAGAGCACTCGCCATGGTTTTTGAGCCGTGAGTTTCCCCGAAGGTCCAGGCATGCATGTGATATCTATCCCCAAGGCACAGGCTCGGCATGCTTGAATGATGTTTTTGGCGATGTTGGAGGGGTTTGGTGTCCAATATATGTCGTTGAAGATTTGCAGCAGTTTTTTTGTGCCGAGGTAAATGCCATTGTAGGCGTGAAGGTGGAGCATGGCATCATGTGCAGTGATGGGGTCGAGGATGATATGGCCGTCAGGGTTGAACAGTTGATCGCCTTGCTGGTATAGTTTGGCGAAGGTAAGTGGTGGGATCCAGGAGGGGCATTGTTTGTTCCGCGACATTTGCAATAGGTAGGTGTCGGGTCGAATCGCTCCGATGGGGAGGCAGGAAAGGGCATCGGCATTGGTGTTTAATTTTCATGGCTGGTAGGATATTTCGAAATCGTACTCCTCCAGAGCCTCTTGCCAATGAATGAGTTGGGCGTTGGTAGTGTTAGATTGTCGTAGCCATTGGAGTGATTGGTGGTCTGTAATAATGAATACGTGGGTGCCAGAGATGTATGAACGGAAATAGTCCAATGCCCAGATGATGCCAAGGCACTCTCGCTTGGTGGCAGCGTAATTCCATTTGGCCTGATTGAGGGTGCGGCTGGCACAGGTGATGATGTGTTCGCGGCCGTTTTGTACCTGAGCTAGTACAGCCCCTATGGCAATGAGGGAGACGTCGGTATAAAGGCAGAAGGGGAGGCTGTAGTCCGGGAAGGCTACGATGGGGGCTGAAATGAGTTTTGATTTGAGGGTGGTGAATGCTGTTTTCCTCGCATCCATCCAGATGAATGGTTCGCCCTTTGTTGTGAGGTCATGTAGGGGTTTGGCAATGTCCACGAAGCCTTTGACAAAACGTCAGTAGTAAGAAGTGAGGCCTAGGAAGGCCCGTGTTTCGTGAACATCTCTGGGTAGAGGGAGGTCGGCAATGGCGTGGAGTTTGTCGGATCGGGAGATATGCCCTCGGCTCCGATCACGTGCCTTAGGAAGGAGACGGATCTCTCGGCCAGGACGCATTTGGATGGTTTTAGTTTAAGTCCGGCCTGGCGTATGTGGAGGAAGACTTGTTTGAGGCGGAGGAGGTGGTCTGCCCAAGTATGGTTGAATACGATGATGTCATTGAGATCTGCCAGGCAGATTTCCCAGGTAAGGCCGCTCAGGACTGACTCCATGAGATGGGAGAATGTTGCTGGGGCATTGCAGAGTCCAAAGGGGGGGATGTTGAACTCGTAATGTTTGCCGTTTGAGGTTGAGAAGGCCGTTTTTTGTTTGTCCTCTGGGTGGATGGGGACCTGCCAATAACCCGATTGCAGGTCGAGGGTGGAAAACCACGATGAGCCGTGTAATGAGTCAAGGGAATCGTCAATTCAGGGTAGGGGTGTGGCGTCCTTGGTGGTAACATCATTGAGCTTGTGGTAGTCAACACAGAACTGCATAGTGTCATCCTTTTTTCTAACCAGCACGACAGGGAAGGACCATGGGCTGGTGGAGTTAGAAATAACGCCAGCATTGAGCATGTCCTGGACCTGCCGGTCTTCCTCTGCTCACTGATTGGAGTTTTTGTGGCGTGAGGGTTGACGGATGGGTGGGCCGGTGGTGTGGATCTCGTGATTGAGGTAGGTAGTGTGGCCGATGTCTGGTGGGCTTGATGAAAAAAGGTCTTGAAAATCCAGGAGTAACTGTCGGAGGCTGTTTGTTTGGCTGGGGGAGACGTGGGAAGACAGAGTAGGTAGAGTGGGAGGGGTGGAGGGAGGGGAATCGCAGGGTTCTGCTTCCTCCATATTGCCTACGATTAAACCTTGTGGCAGGGTAAGTGGTGTGGGGGCAAGGTTTGCGATACAGACTGCACGGACATGGGGGGAGGGGAGGAAAGTTGGGGATACTAAACAGGATGAGAGGGGTCCGGTGGGTAGGGCTGGGGAGAAGAGGACGGAGTTACCGGAGGGTCGGTTGAGTTGTAGCCAAGCCTCATGGTGAGGAGGAATGGTGATAGCTGAAGCGATGGTAGCGGGAAAAGTTGGAGGTGAAGGTGGAACAGGTAAGGGAGAGGGTGAGGGGTGGGGGTGAGGAGGTGAGGTGTGAGGTGACAGGGTTGGTGGGTTGCATGTGCAGAGTGTTTGGGAGGAATGAGTTGTGGATGATGATAGTGTGTGTGTGTGTGTGTGTGTGTGTGTGTGTGGCGTGAAGGGTTATGTTGTTGTTGTTGTTTTTTTGGGGTGTTGGGGGCTGGACAGAAGTGGAGGTGGCATTGGTGGCAGTCTATGGTGGTGTGCAGCTTTTGTAGGAGGTCCAGCCCGAGGTACCAGTCGTACGCATGGCAGGTGGAGTCAAAGACGATGAAGGGGTGTGTGGTGGAAGCATGTTGGTGTGTTTCAGTCCGCAGGGCCCGTGTTTCTCCACGGATAGGCAGGGGGCAATCCACCGCGTCTATGAGGTTGGCTGAGGAGAAGAGAAAGGGGCTAAAGACAGAGCTGTGGCGGGAGTAAAAGTGTGAGTACAGGCATGACCTGGCAGCTCCAGTGTCCACCTGTAGCCTTGCCTTGACCCCATTCAGGCGTATTTTGTCATAGACTGGGGGTCTGTACTTGTGGGAAGTGGCCCCCGCCACCATGGGGAGGTGGGGGAGCGGACCTAAAAATCCATCTGCTGAGTGTGATCTTCCTTGTCGGGTTCCTTGTCACCTGGCTCTGCGTACATTATGGGTGGGGCATCATCGTGTGAGGCATCGTCCTCCAGGGAGGATACCTTTCTGCGCCCTTGTGTGAAGGGCCTGCGTCGGCTGGCTTTCAGTTGTTCCCTGATGTCATGCAGGGGGCAGGTGCGACTGCAGGCCGGAAATTCCCAGGGGCTGATTGAAATGAGATTGTGGTTTTCCCTGAGGTTAGGACGTTTCTTCAGGGGGTGGGCCCTGGGGACGGTGAGGGATGGCTCCATGGAATGCTGGGTGGGTGTCGTCCTAGGTTTGGGTGGTGGAGCCTTGTTGGTGGGGAATTTGCTAACAGCGTGGATAGGCTGGGGCGTGGGGTGGGCAGCAAGGAGACATCGTACGAGTTGTAGATCTCGATCCATGTTGCCAGAGGGATCATGGATCATAAAATGCTTCCTAACTGTGCTTGGGAGGATTCTCAGCAGGGTATTAAATGTGTGTTGATCCCGGGTGGCTGCAGTTGCTTCAGGATAGGTGATGGTGACGAGTCGCCGTGCCTGGACGAAAGTGTTATCTAGGCAACCGTCATAGGTGAGGGCGTCAAGTTGTGACAGGGCGACAACTGTGCCCAGTTAAGGCGTGGCGGCCTGTTTCACAATGTGTGAGAATTCATCCCATGTCAATTCCGGGACGATTTTTGAGGCAAGACTTGCAACTACTTTGCCCAAGTTGGGTAGTGTGACTGCTATTTTCTCTCTGTCAGTGTCAAACCCGATATCTAAGAGAGGTTTAACCATATCTAAGTAGACGTCAATGTCATATTATTCGGGAATGAACTCTGGCAATTGGATGTGAGGTTTGGCTGCCATTGTGTAAGTTTCCCTTATTGTGTTCCTCCATGCTTTAATCGGATCCAGAACCACCACTGGCCACCAGTGTTATGCGGGATGTTTTTAGTCCGACCTCTCGTCCTAAAAACGCCCGTGACTGAGCGGGGTCCTCTTTCTGGACCGGAGTTAAAGCACCAAGAAAGGAACAGGGCATAAAAACTCGGCAGTACACCTTAACACATCTATTGCACTTATTCAATACACCTTACAATATAGGAACAGAGAGACACTAGATATGGTATGAACAGGAAGACAGAGCAGGTTTACTAACACACTATACACACAGGAATGTCAAGGGCAGAATTCATACATATGTTACAAGTTAACAATCACTAGAGTATGGCAACAGTATTATGAAGTGAATAATTGTCATTTGGTGTTCTAGACAAGATGCACAGTATATAGTTGGAACAACAGGCCTAGTTGGCTTATATTTGCATATATCTGTTCTAGCACGCGGCACATCTTCAGGGATTATCACTTTGCTGCGGCGTCACTGTTATACTGGTTTCTGATCTTCTTTCCACTGAATTAGTTTCTCTACATTCAATCACTTTATATACAGTATATATGTTCTCTGGCTCTGATTCACTGTCTTGAGGTTTGTCACTATAGTGTGTCACTTCACATTAATTTCTGCACTGTTTTACTGTCACTGTCTCAGAGGTTTGCACTTATACTCTATGGGTGAGATGCGTTGAGATCACCATGAGTACCTGGTACCTGGGTTAGCAGAGGTGGCGTCCGGGTGTGGGAGGTGGGTCCTCCAGGAGAGCCCTCCTGCAGGAGACAGGGGATCGCCTGCAGGGGCGTTGTCTCCCGGACTTCCTTCATCCAGGGGGTGCAGGGAGGCCCTTCACTCTGGGGGCCTCGACCTTGTAAGAGGCCCTTGTGTAGGAGCCTCGTTGGTGGGGCGCAGGGAGGCCCTCTGATCTGGGGGCCTCGACCTGGTAGGTGGCCCTTGGGGCTGGGGCCAAGCAGTTCTAGGAGCCGGGCCTGCCGCCTCTTGCTCCTGGCAGAGGGCTGTGGGGGAGTGGGGCCCAGATAGCCCTGCTCAGGGGCCTGCTGACAAGCACTGGAGGTCCGGGTGCTGCAGTCACCTATAGGGCAAGGCGCCATCAGAAGGGAACTGCAGTACCTCTTCCTTCAGGCGTCCGTCAGGGGCCGGGGTCGTCCAGGGGTTGGCTGCAAGGCCGGTACAGGACTGCTCCACCACTCTAGGAATGGCAGCACCTCCGGAGAACCACACCTGGAGGGAGAGAGAGAAGGGCGTCCCACACAGGTGAGAGGTAGGGGGGCGACCGCACAAGTGACCTTCCCCTCCGGGAGAACCCTAGGAGCTGTAGATGAAGGGCGTACAATGGCCGCTCCTTCCCCCACACATACGATGGCTGTGTGGGCGGTTCCACAGCTCCCAAGGGTAGCAGCTGAAGGGCGTACGATGGCTGTGTTGGCGGTGCTGCTCCCGAAGGAATAAGAGGCAGATGAGGGGTGTACGATGGCCGCTCCCTCCCCAGCACATACGATGACCGTGTCCGCGGTTCTGTCTGCCCGATGGGAAGTAACTGAAGGGCGTACGATGGCTGCTCCTTCCTCCACACGTACGATGGCCGTGTTGGCGGTGTTACTCCCGTAGGAGGAGAAATGGATGAGGGGCGTACGATGGCCGCTCCCTCCCCAACACGTACGATGGCCGTGTTCACAGTTCCACTTCTCCTTCCTTTGCCTGTTCATGTGCGCTCAATAGCTACTCCACCAAGGCCATCTCCAGACAGGTCTGTAACCGAAAGGCGTACGATGGCCGCTCCTTCCCCCACACGTACGATGGCCATGTTGGCGGTATTACAGGGGGAAACAACTGAGAGGCAGACGATGGCCGCTCCTTCCCCGGTACGTACGATGGCCGTATCCATGGTGTTGCTTGGGACTGTTTCTGGAGCAGTCCCACCCCGAACCTGGTGAAGGCTGCCCCGCTTGCAGGGTCGTTCCCTCTTCCTGCGTGGTCGCCATTGGGTTGGTTCCACTGAAGAGGGACCCAAGGTGGGGGTGCCCCGGCGCCCTTCTTGCTCTGGTCCAAGCTTACCTTGCCCTGGCCTGCCGTGGTGTCCTCCTGGGGTGGTGGTGGGGCTCCGAGTTGGGAGTGGGGTGGGGGGTGGTGGGGTGGTTGGTCCAGCGGCAGCGGCGGTGCGTATTTTACTTTCATATTGATTACTGAGGATAAGGAGTCTCTTTACATTAACCTGTACACAGGGCCAGTCTTTATACTTCTCTTCAGCGTCCACAAATAAGTATATTTCAAGAGAATACCTAAAGCAATACTCTGCATTAAAGAGTCAAAGTCCCGATAGAAAGAGAGACTGGACAGCCACCATGTTGGTGCAGCGAATGGATGTTTGCTGGGTTTCACTCAAGTTCGTATAAAGATCAGTGATCCCTGCTAGATAACATCAGGTCATTAATTATTGTTCATATTTTATGGCGCATTTTCGAACATTTGTTATTCTATGCATACAAAGTGGTGCTTTCTTGATACATAAAGCTGTATAAATGAGATTTTCCTCTCTGTATCAGCTAGGTTTATTTCTACGCATATAAAGGTCAGCAAGTGAGTTGCCAGACGACGCTAGATCGATTAACACCGGCATTTATTTATTTTGCACCCGGTTTTAAAGATTGACTTGGTTTTGTTTTAATTTAAAAGAAAGTTTTTGATAACCATAATTGCGGTAAAGTGGTTTCCATCAGGGTGTTATCTAGGCTTACCTCTCTATGTGGATCACTGTATCTTCTCTCTCTCTCTCTCTCTCTCTCTCTCTCTCTCTCTCTCTCTCTCTCGTTATGCACCGTATTCTGCACTCCCTTGGGCACAGATACGGGCACGAGCCTTGGGTTCTTTCATTCTGGGCCGGCCTAAAGCGTGCAAACAAGGGATGGGGCTCGAACACGGGCTGACCAGTTCCACACGTATATTACCTTATATACAAAGCACAGCAGATCTTTCACACTAGTCCATGGACGACGCTATATGTGGTACAAGTCTGGGTCTAGGACACAACAATATACACATACATATATCACCAACACAGGATAACACAGCACTACCTATCTATATATCACAAACACAGTATATCACACAACACGGCATATAATACAGACAAGATGTATATTGCACAGGAGAACAGCACGATCTGCGACCTAGATAAGGTATGCTGCACAACACTAAGATATATCACAATAAGGTATATCGCACGAATCTTTGTACATGTTATGATAGGTGTTTAAGGGTCAGCTTCCCCTCCCTTGAACGCCTAGTGTGCAGCTGGGTTCTCTTTCTAGACCGGAGCTTAGACAAATAAGAGAGATGCAGGGCACAAAAACTCAGGGCAACAGCCTTGCACGTATATTGGTAAATTCTGATGTGGAACATGTAGATGTCAGAACAGGAATCTAGACAATCAAATAACATGTACTGAGATCGGGAGTAGCAGTATCTCGCAGGATACTGTTGAGACAATAGTTCAGGATAAAAGTGTATAGTACAATGAACAACATTTAAGGTGTTGGACAGGGGAATCAGTCACTGTAGCTTTGAGGGTAATTTACACTGTGGTTGGAATAGGTAGCGTGGCCATAGATCTTACTGTCGTGGATGTATTATATCACTAGAGCCGAGTTACACACTTGCGGTAATCGCTGTGATCATTGATTGGCTTCTCTTGCCCTGTCACCGTTTCACTGTTAGTTTACACTCCCGGTCCTGTGACACTGATAGATTTTGGGCTTAGTTTCCCTCTAGTATTCTGACAAGGCTCACTGTTTCACTGTTTTTCTATACTTCCGGTATTAAAACACTGATAGAATTTGGGCCTAGTTTCCCTCTGGTATGCTAACACACTGCCCGATGTCTATGTCACTGTTTCACTGTCACTGCACTTCCACTGTCACTCAGTGTCGGGGCTGGGTAGGGTGGCGGCGTTGGCGGAGGGTAGCCGGAGAGCTCACAGCCCGGCTCCTGAAGGGGGCTGAGCTCTGCCTGGGGCCTCCGTATCCTGCGGCCACAGGATCACTCATAGGGGCATCCTCTTTCATCCGGGGCTGCATGCAACGAAGGGCCCCACACTGTCGGGGCTGGAAACTGGGGTCCGGCCCTCGGGACTGGGGACAAAGAGTTTCCTGAAGCGCTCACTCAGGCGCCTGACGGAGGATGAGTGTCGTCTGCGTCGGGGTGGGGAGAGGTCTCACCCGGGGTCCTGGGGGTGGCCTCGGGGGCCCTTTGGCTGCAATCTCCCTGCTGTCTGGGATGCTGTCAGGAGTGGGCTGCGGCATCAGCCTCCATCAGAGTCAGTCAGGTAGGGTCCCTCTGGAGCCGGCTGTGCAGAGAATAGCCCTGGAGATAGTACAGGGCCTCGCCACGGATCCTCGAGGCTGAGGCCTTCCTCCTGAAGGTTGCCTCGCTGGTGGTGGACAGAAGGGTCGTCTGCACCCCCGCCGGTCGGCAGGTCTGATGGCAGAAAGCCCTCTTGTAATAGAGTCACAGGGGACAAGGGGCTTTGGTGCTTCTCCCTGGCATGGCTGCCAGCTGTCGCTGGGTTCCCGTGGGCAATGAAACGAGGGCGGCTGCAGACCGTCCCTTCATCGTAGGCGCAGCTACTGGCCAATGCATGAGCTTGACTCTGTGACAGAGATA
Source organism: Coenobita brevimanus (assembly GCF_032717465.1). Lineage (NCBI taxonomy): Eukaryota > Metazoa > Arthropoda > Malacostraca > Decapoda > Coenobitidae > Coenobita > Coenobita brevimanus. The sequence continues at coordinate 26,727,270 of NC_137014.1, read as the reverse complement.
CAGGTGAAATGCGGCTACCAGCCGTCACTTGCCTGTCAGTGCGGCTACCGGCATTCGCCTGAGCCCCGTATGGAGGACGACGTGCCAACAAGGAGAGGCTACAGGCCGTCTCCTGCAGATGGGCGCGGCTACTGGCCATCGCCTGTGTCTTGTCCTCTGAGGCAACTACAGGAGGAGAAGGGACGTACCCTTCTCTCCCCATGTGGCTACCGGCTGTCGCTGGTTCCTGTAGGCCATAGCCTACCATGGGGCCTTGGTACAGGCTATGGCCTTTTAAGGGCATGGCTACCGGCTGTCTCCTGAACCTGGCTACAGGCTGTGACTCTTAAGGGGGAGCAGCTACAGGCCGTTTCCTGCAGGGCAGAGCAAGTACAGGCTGTCTCTGGGAAGCCTTCTGAGCAGCTACAGGCCGTTTCTGGGAAGTCGGAGTGGCTACAGGCTCTCTCACAAAGGGCGCGGCTACTGGCCGTTGCTGAGGTGCTGCTTGGAGCTAAGGAAGTAGCTCCACCCCGATCCTGTTGAGGGTCAGCTTGCCCACAAGGTAGTCTCCGTTTCCTGCTATGGTGGCGGCGGGCAAGTTCTGGGTCATAGGGGTGCATGGCCCGGGTGGACTTACATCCCTGTCACCCAGAGTCGGACCGCGCTCTGTCTACCCCTCCGTAGGTTTCTCCTGGGGGTGTTGTGATGCCCTCGGTGACTATACCCAGCATTTTAGTACAGATATATATATATATACCAAAGGGATGAATATTCCACAGGACTAAGACACTGTAAACCACTACTATTATATGACACAGGGGTAGCAATATAACGATAGGGGAACGGGCAAGACATGTAGGGGCCACAGATATTACACAGTGACATGGATATTACATACGGGATGTAAGGTCACACAGGGGTGCTGGCCAATTCACCATGGATCACAAACGGGGCAATACAAGGGAGAATAGAGAACACTACACAGGTGTCGAGCATGAATACTGCACAGGGTATACAGAGGCCCAGGATGGAGGACACGTTGGTGGGAGGTTATTATAGTACACAGGGGCATGACACTGGACTAGGGGAGTAGGGGTCCACACAGGGTTAGTATCATTGGGGATTGTATGGGATTCTTGCACAGTGTAGGTTGGGTTCCTGGCGGGTGCTAGGGGCGCGCCCAGGGCTATGGCGCAGGTAGACATAGGTGATAGCCTGGTGTGGAAGAAGGGGCATCAGGGATGCATTCTCTATAGAGGCATAGGTCTCAGGCGGTGCATTTAGGAGTCTGAGTCAAGCTGGAGGGCAGTGTGGTGGGTGGCCCATTCATGGTGGGGGACCTGGGAGTGTGCTGGACCTCTGGACTGGGGCCAAACAGGGCTAAGAGGTACATGGCACAACACCTGCCCTTGGCTGTAGTGGGAGTCCTGGGGATGGGTCCTGGCTGGTTAGGGCCCAGGGGCAGCTGCAGAGTACCCCTCGATGTCTGGAGGCTGCAGTCTCGCCAGGAGGAAGAGGCAGTCAGGGGTTGGCTGTGGCCACTCACCCTGGGGGAGTCCGTCAGCTGCTGGGGGCAGCGAGGGCTGGGCTGCGGGGACAGGACACCTAGGCTCATGGTGGGTCCATCCCAGGTACTCTCCGACGGAAGCCCTGTTGGGGAGCAGTCTCCACCCTTTGTAGAGGAGGGGAAGCAGGAGGGGCATCTCACTTTGCCTCTGGAGGGGTGGGCTAAGCAAGAAATGGCGCCCTAGTAAGGAGCCTCCACGGTAATGGAGGAGGGATGAGCAGTGGCTTGTTCTTCAACTTGGCAGGCCTGACTGTCCTTGCTGAAGCTCCACTACGGGGCAGAGGAAAGAGGTCCGGAGGACACTCCTTCTGCCTGGTAGGTCTGGGGGATGCTATCAGGCTCCCTCCTGGGGTAGTGGTCGAGGGAGATCCAGTAGACACTCCCTTGGGCTGATAGGTCCAGAGGACACTGCCGGGAAACCACTCGTCCTAGGGACAGTTGGAGGGGAAAGCCCTCCAGGCTTTCTGGCTTCTGCTGTAGGTCTGGTGGACTCTACCGCCCTCCTGCTGTCGGGGGGAAAGTGCAGCTGGGGTACGACCGGTGGTCTCTTCCCTGGTGGCAGATCCAGTGGACACTACCACAGGTCTGCTGTCCTCCTGGGGAATGCAGGCGAAGGTCGTCTTGCTGACGGTTCTAGATGCCTGCTTCTGAGGGTGGGTGGCAGGAGGAGATCCAGTGGACACTCCTCCTATAGTAGATCCATTGGACACTACTGTGCCGCTGCTCCCCTAGGGTACAGTAGGACTGTGAGCTTTGGTGGCTGCTCCTCCTCTTGAGGAGGCAGGTCCGGTGGACACTGCTACCAAGGCCTACTTGGGACTGTCAAAGGGCAAGTCCCACCCCGATTCTGGCAAGCACTCTCCCTGTCAGAGGGTAATGCACGCAGTTGGTGCACTTTCTGGGGGTCCGGTTGCATGGAAGAGGGGTATAAGGTCACGGGGGAGATGAGTCGTTGTGACATGGGACGCCGACACGCCTCCCCATCGGCTCCTCTTGGAGTGGGGGTCGCCCCCCTATGTCCTTCTCCTGGGGTGGTGGTGTTGTGATCGCACCGCCGGGTGGGTATTTCATATATTCATTAGAGAGAGAGAGAGAGGGAGGGAATATTGCGCTTGGAGATAACTGAGAAGATAATTCTAGGGAATTATAATGTGAAGACAGTCTGAATCATCCATCCATCATCCAGTCCTACATTGCCCCATGAGGAGCGTAGGAGCCCTGGGCTAGGCAGTTGGTCCCGACATTTAAGATGAGAGTGACCAGCCTCACTTATCCCTGAGTGGCACTACATGAGCAATCAATCCTAACCACCCCTTGGATATAAACCTTCACCGGCTCAATCCGATTGGAGCGCAATAATTACCCACTAAACCACCAGGTGCCAAAATTTGGTTATATGGTTACCACCCAGCGTAGTAAATGGGTTCCTGGTGCACAGGAAACCATTTGGCTTGTCACTCAGTGTAGAGTCACCCACAGGCTGAAGGACGTGGAAAGAATGAAGGAAAGAAAGATAGAAGAGGAAGTGTAAAGGCACTCGTAGGCAGAAGGACAAGGAAAGAATGAAGGAAAGAAAGACAGAAGAGAATGGAAGGAAAGAAGGATGGAGAGGAAGGGCAGACACCCGAGAGCAGCACTACATCGAGTGAGTGGATGGTGAGCGCCCCCACCTACCACATACAATCTGAAACATAGTGATAAAATTGAATTAACTTTGAGTATGTAAGTAAAACATAATACTCTAGATATCTAAGAAAGGATAAACAACATGGAAATTAATGTTGATATTTAATACTAATGCGAGGATTTCTTAAGAGATTTAAAAAAAATATTCAATAGCTCTAAAATAGAGAAAAAAAGTGAATGAGAATCCCGAGAAACGAATCATCAATGGAAGGGTTTGAGCAATCGTATCAGTCCGAGTAAGCAGACCAATAAAATCAAACAAAAAAAATAAGCAAATTAAACACATAAGTAAACAAATGAACACTCATGGAGTGCAACACCTGCGCCCCCAGCAATTGGTCTAAAGGCTGAACATTTACATTTGCCCTGTGACCTTGACCTTCGCAGATTGCTCTCAAAATCAAATCCCTTCATCCTCGTTGTATCCTGACTCTCTCATTTACTTTGGGCTAAATTAGATCACAACTGTTTAGGTTGGCCTTGCCGTGTTATCTTGTCCATTGACCTCTCCCTGTGACCTTGACATTTAACTGACTGTTTTCAACATATGTGTCTTCGATTCTTGCTCACCGTGAACCATTCCACAAAGTTTGATATAAATCTGATAACAACTTTAGTTGACCTTGCCATATGACTTTGACCTTTGATGTATCGACCCTTAATTCTTTTACCAACTTTGGTCCAGATCAAATAAAAAATGTTTCATTTATTATCATTTAACACATGGGTCGAGCTTAGACCTTCCCCCGTAACTTTAACAGACTGTTCTTAACACTGAATAACCTCGTTCTTGCCATAACCTGAACAATTCCACCAAGTCCGAAATAGATCAAATTAAAACTGTTTATGTTGCCTCTCCCTAGTGACTTTCCTTTGGCCTTGACCTTTGGGTGATAGTTATCAAAATCTATGGTCCTTTCACCGCAAGAAGTCCGTTCAGGGTGGGGCCCACCTGGTGAATCACCTCTAGCGATGCTGCCAAATCAACCGTAGTACATGCCTCTCTCTCTCTTATTTCCCATCTATGTGCTATTTGAAATTGTTTTTTATATTCTGTATATAATAAAGGAAGCTATATAGTACACCGAGTATCAATTTTTAGAATTATAACAACGATTTAAATGAATTCTATGACACGTGGCAGGGCTTTTTTCCCATGTTGCCATGCCGAGGTCAGCGAGGGACCCAGGGTCAGAGAGAGGATTAGGCCTACAGGGGAAACCTCTTAAAAATAAAACGCGCCTAGGTGGTGTGGAAAAAAGTTGAAAATAAATAATAAATATACTGTATATTAGGACTCCATATTATAATTACAAATCATAATAGATAGATAGATAAATAGATAGATAGACAGCTCTATGCGAGCCTGGGAATGGGAAATGATCTTGCAAGTTACACTGAGGAAAAGCTGACGACAGATTACGAAGTGGCCAGTAAGGAGATGATGCAGGTAGTTGTCAGCAATCCACCGGTGAACAAAGCCTTGTTGACCATACACACACATACACACATACTCACACACAGGCTTCTAGAACTTTCCAATCACAAGGAACACACGTGATACGTCTCCTGTTTCACCAGAATTTAGGAAAGAGAAGTCAGAAGGAAACTAGCCATAGAACAGACAGGTCGCAGGGAGAAGGGCTTAGCAACTTGAGAGAGAGACAGAGAGAGCGAGACAGAGAGATAGCTAGCGGGACTCTACTTTATACTTCGCTCTGTGTGAGAGACTTGTTAATATTTCCAAGACAAATAAAAATAGTCCCATACTATTCTTTACCTCTCCTGTCACTACATGACAAATGGGAAAGAAGAATATCTACTCACAAAGCTACTCAGGTATAACAACCACTCGTCCACAAGTCTAATATATATAACTTCTCTACAAGTAACTACAAAGTCTTTTATGACATTTGGTAGCAGCAAACGTATACGAACCTCGTCTACGAATCAACATTGAATTCCTACAAAATATCAAGATTGAAAACAAGAATTCCTCTCACAACCAACAACTCACAAATAGCTCCTGACAGTTCTCTCCAACCCCCCCTCCGTCTCCCCGATCATCATGCTGATGCAGAGGTGAAGAGGTCACAGGACGCCTTGCAAGTAGTTTAACAATATATTGATACAAACAATCTTGCAACTTCTACGACGAACCAGCGAACTACAACCATCTACAATCAACTACAAGTAACAACTCTACGAGTCGTCTGTATAATCTTCTACACGCACCTACAAGTAGCGGCAGTCTTCATCCTACAACGAGTAAATCACAAGAGAAAAGGACCGAGAAAACATTGACAAAGAAAAACGGAACAAACAAACGAAGAGAGAGACACGACTCATAACCACCAGACCTCACCCTCCTCTCTCTGCTACATCCACCCAACTTCCACTGCTGACGCAGGAGTCAAGAGGTCAAGACGACGAAGCAAATACCAAGTCCATATTCACAACTCATCTTACTCACTCATCTTCACTCAAGTTACTCATCGCTACTCATTTACTCACCACAGCTACCAGTGTGGGAGGCCAACGTCACCATGTGCTGAGATGACATCACAACGCGAGTCTGCCATGCCAAGCAACGTGTGACTGACACCAGGCACCTCTCACCCACTACTCATTACTCATTATTCACATAGCTCCTACTCATACTCATTTATTTTCACAGTTAAGTTGGAAATTCGACGTTCTATGCTGAGGTTTGCCTGGGACAGCTGTTAACCACCACAAGCACCAGGCCATGGAATTTCCTGAGTAATATCATCCATCAACACACCACTAGAATTATCAAGAGATCTTCAATCAAACCTGTATTTTTCTTCTGAGATCGACTTTTGTATCGACACACATCTGTATCAAGTGGGTAAAATTATACTTACTCATTTCTTCTCAGTGCTAAAATTAGCTATATTCAACTTTTTTTTTTTTTTTACTTATTTCCATATATACACTCATACACTCACTATCTATCATTTATTTCAACTTATTTACTCATCTATTTTGTTAGGACATAAATAAACAAGAGGCGTATTTCATAACACCATATCTTAATGACAGGAATATTTTCGCCACCACCCACGTTAATACCAGATGACACACAATGTGCCACAACAACAGACTCACAATTAAGAGAGCACCAAGGCAACACACCAGATGACACACAAATTGCCACAACAACAGACTCACAATTAAGAGAGCCTCAAGGCAACCCACCCCTTGTACAAACCTCACCACACACTAAAGATCAAGAAACAAATACGGCAGTTTCAGATGATGAGTGGGAAATCCCCTCTGACGTAGCAAGTGCGGACTTTGTCGCTGACTGGCACACGTATGCCAATATACTTAACAGGGTTCACCGGTCCGGTCGTACATATTCCACCATTCCCTCACACAACGATAAACACGTCCAAGTTGAATTAACAGAGCAAACAGTAAAAATGAATCAAGAAACAAATACCGCTGATCTAACAACCACACCTCACGTGTTTGTGTATCACGAGGATAAAACTGCCCCAAAGTTCTCTGGCACAGACAAAGATCGCATTGATGTCATTTCATTAGTCAGTCAGTGCAAACAAATGTTCATCAAGCGCCACATACTAGATGAACAAGAGAAAATTGCTATTTTTTCATCTTGCATAAGCCAGGAAAGATGTCCAGCGAGCAACTTGCTTCGCTCAGACAAGCTCCATCGTGCTAGGACATATGATGAATTTAAAACTGAATTTTTGAAGGAATTTTCTGGAGGTATGAACTTCTTGCCAAGTATGATTCCAGAATTACATAAAATTGTAGATCTTGTAAGGGAGCACACTACAAACCATGTGCTCAGTGAAATAACTGCTGATGTCTCCACAATCAAGAGAACATTGCTAGTTACTTTGGAAATTCTAATTGGATAACAGATGATGGAAAGATGTCCCCAAACCTCGTCGTGGACATCATTGGTTATGTAGCTGCCTTGTGTAAATTACCTGATAGGACCCTTAAGATCGCCAAGACGGTCACGTACACCCCAGGAATGTGCCTAGACTTAATGAACGAGGTAGAGATGCAGTGCAGTAAAGCAGGTATGGTCGACACACATGCACATTCTGGTAGAATGAGGGTACCTGAGACAGTATCAGCTGTGAAAACATCTACACCGACCCCAAACAGAGAACAAAATTGATCGCGACCAGAAATCAGGCAGACCAAACAACCAAACATGACAAGGCCTCGTTCACAGACGCCTTCCTACAGGCAGTTTCATGAGTTTTCGCGCAGCCCGAGCAGGTCTCGCGCCATAAACAACACTTCTTATGGGAAATCACCTCGTAGGTCACAGTCAAGGGATAGGTCCAGTCTATGTCATTATTGTGCAAAACCAGGACACACAAGGTATGAATGCTTTATCAAGGCAAAAGAGGACAAACAAAAGACACAAGGATTTGGTCCTTACTGTAGGCATCATAGATACCAAGGGCACTGGACCAGTGATTGCAAAACAGTAGAAAAAATTGTGTCTATGTTCAAATCGGGGGAAGACCAAGTCATGACAAAAAACGAACAAACGTAAAGAAAAACAAGGCTAAACTTCACATAGGAGGCATGTTGGGAAATGAGTGTATCTTGATACCAGCTGTATGTGAGGATCAAAACGTTTCCTTATTTTTAGATACAGGCTCTCCAGTGAACTTAATAACACATGAAGAACTAAATAGAATTCTTAAAAATAAAAAGAAAGTAACTTTTCTGGATGAAGCTGATTTAGATTTATACCCAGTAGATGGACAAGAGATTACAGTGAAGGGTATGATAAGATTAAATATCAGTTTCACAGAAACTACAAGACCATTCTCTGCATTTTTCTATATCGTTGAAAACTTAGCAATTAAAGCTCATATGTTACTGGGCTTAAGATCCATGAGAGCTGAGAACATAACTATACTCCCACAAATGAATGGAATAGACTTTGATAATGAATTCATAGAGGAAATAACTTCAGAGCCCTCACCGATTGGTAGAAGAGAGCCAAAATGAATTGGTAATATTAAAGGCTTAAACAAACATACACAAACAGATGAGTGTATAGATCCACTCCCACCACCAACCCCATCCTCCAGAATTAGTGACCCAGATAACAGTACTGATTTATCAATTTTTCCAGCCCATCTCACTAATGATTTAGTTATACCACCTAATTCATACATGAAGGTTACCATAAAGAGCAAATTACGGAATAGTACTGTTCTTCTCTTAGAAGAATTATGTAAAGGGATTGTCAGTAGAAAACGCATTATGTCATACGAACGACGAAGGGCAAACTCAGATATTCATAATTAATCACATGAATGGGGAAGTTCAGTTGAAAAAGGGAACTTGCATAGTTAATATTGAAAAATGTCCCGCCCCTGTGAAGGAAACAGTTATAGCTGGAGTAACAAGTGAGATAAAATCTACGGATAGAGAAAGAATAAAAGAGAATTTAATTTACTCAGGTGAATTTGATGAAGAAAATGATTTGCTAACCCTGCTGGAAACACACAGGGACACCGTAGCATTGCCTGGAGAACAATTAGGGTGTACTAACTTGATTAATCACATGATTAATGTGCACCCAGAAACACCACCAATTTTCGTACCAGCTTACCGCATACCACACTCCCAACGTACACTTGCAAATCAGTATGTCGATGAAATGTTAAAACTTGGAATTATTGAGCCTTCAGTCTCCCCGTGGAATGCCCCCTTATTCTTCGTGCCCAAACGAAATGGAGAAATGCGTGCGGTAGTAGATTACCGTAAACTAAATAATCACACAATCCCAGACAGATTTCCCATGCCATTGCTAAGCGATGTTCTACAGAATATTGGTCCTGAGAATAATATATTCTCGACCATCGATCTCCTAAATGGCTATTATCAGATTCCGGTATCTAAGGAGTCACGTAAATACACTGCCTTTTCAACAAACAGAGGCCATTATCAATATACAAGAATGCCAATGGGACTGAGGACAGCCCCAGGCACATTCCAGCGTCTTATGAATTACGTATTGTCCGGAATTTTAGGACAAGGAATATTTGTTTATCTTGACGATATTATAATCGCAACGAAGAATATTAAGGATCATCTCAGGAAATTAGACTTACTCTTACAAAAGCTTAGTGATGCTGGTTTAAAAATTAAGCTTTCTAAATGCAAATTTTGCTTTAAGGAAATAAATTTCTTAGGCCACAAATTAAGTTCTGATGGTATTCACACCACTGATGTCCGGAAATATCCCAAACCACGAGGATATCGCAAAGGCACAAAGAGTGAGAGATTTTCCTGAACCCACTACGACTGACGAAGTTAGACAATTTTTAGGTCTGGCTGGGTACTATAGGTCATTCGTACCACAGTTCTCTCATATAGCCTTTCCTCTATTCCAACTACTCAAAAAAGATGCTGTATTCCAATGGAAAGAAGGACAAAAAAGGGCATTTAACAATCTACAAATTAATCTAACAAATGCACCTTGTTTAGCATATCCAGATTATATAAAATCAATTCTTATTTGTACAGACTCATCAGTTAGAGGATTAGGGGCTGTACTGATGCAGGAAGATAAAAGAGGAAAGAATCAACCAATTGCATTTGCCAGCAGACAAACAAGAGGTGCAGTGAAAAATTATTTCACTACAGACTTAGAGGCACTTGCAGTGGTTTTTGCATTACAAAAGTTTCGAGATTTGGTATATGGTTACGAAATACACTTATTCACCGACCATAAACCACTGGTGGGTATGTTTAAAGAAAAATTCCTTTCTGGGAGGAGAGCAAGATGGAAATGTACAGTTGAAAACTACAATGTTCAAATTCATTATATACAAGGTAAAATGAACATAGTAGCTGACGCATTATCTAGGAACCCGAACACAATTCAGGTCGCGGCGTTAGATCTCAAAGGAAATATCCCAAACCACGAGGATATCGCAAAGGCACAAAGACTTGACCCAATATGGTCTAAAGTAATATACAAGTTAGAAAGTGGAGATGACATACAATTACCCAAACTGCATGTCCCACTTGAACAATTCACAATGGTCAATAATACATCATACAAAATTAACTCTAAACAACCAAAACGCCAAAGACATACTAACCAGTTGGTAGTACCTAATGACATGATACCCCAAGTATTACGATTGATACACGACAGCCCACATGCAGGACATCCTGGAAAGGATAAGACATTCAACCAAGCCCAGCTGTTATATTACTGGCCTTCATTAAGAAAAGATATAAACAATCATATAGACAGATGCGAATCATGTGCGAAACACAAAGGATACCCAATCACACCTGCACCGATGGGTAATTACCCTGTACCACATCAACCATGGGACGTTGTCGCTGTTGATTTACTCAAGATGCCATTATCATACAATAATAACCTATACTTATTCGTAGCAACGGATCATTTTTCCCGTTATGTCATTTTAGCTCCAATTAAAGATAAGACAGCAGAGACAGTAGCAAAGGCAATAACAGATAATGTAATATGTCGCTTTACTACCCCAAAGGTACTAATAAGTGATAATGGAGGAGAATTTAATTCTGAGATCTTACAAGAAATATGTAAACAATACAACCTCAAAAAGGTTAACGTTTTGGCCTATCACCCAGCATCGAATGGGTTGGTAGAGAGACAAAATAAAAAAGTATTAGATGTGCTACGACACATTCTCAGTGAAAATTATGCAAGTTGGGATGATTGGATTCCCAGAGTAGAAGCCTCAATTAATGGGTCTATAAATAAATCCATCGGTGACACACCACATTTCATTATATATGGCACAGATAAAAAATTACCATATGAGCTCCTAGAAGGTGACAGCATGCCTATATACAATTACGATGATTACTCTAAACTCCGTTTACGTGAATTCCAGGACATACACAAAAGAGTCAAAAAACAATTAACGATGTCCAAGGAAGAAATGACGGAGGCATTTAACAAGAAGACAAAAGATTCACCTATCAGCTTAGCAGACATTGTTTACGGTGTCATTCATACGAGAGACAATAAATTATCCCCAAAATTTGAGGGCCCATACAGAGTAATTAACATAAAAGCAAACAAAGTTTTAATTAAGTCACTTTCAAGTGGCGAGGAGAAACAAGTTCATATTGACCATTTAAAACGAGTTTCAAGGGAATTACCCCATAATTATTCAGCCTCGGATACAACCGAACAGGCGAATGTACCTCAGGAAACCAAGCAAGAAAACAACAATGATTATAAAAAGAAATTAGGGTCATATACCAAACAATCGAACATAGGTGCAACTGTTCCAATCAAATCTACAGTACATCATTTACGAGAATTAAATATCGATTTAAACTCCTTCTATAAATGAAATAACAATCAACCGTAACGCACATCATCACTATCATCGACCACAGCATGACCATATTAGGAAATTAATAGATTTTTTTTTTCGGTAGGTTACGATGAAGGGACTTATGCTATGGATTCTCCTCTACATAGCAAGAGGATATGCGCACTTAGACCCCCAACACATAGTACGACAAGGATGCCTCATAGCTCCAACGGCCACGACTACAGTCGTTAAGGACGTCATGAGTACTGAAATAAGTCTAGATTACTTGTATGAATTACCTACTTATCTAGACAGACTTGCGACGCCGATGCGAACTCTGGACTTCATGATAGGAAATTATGTTTCACAAGCACATAACACCAAGGAAGTGAATGAAATGGTAAAGTTAGCGAAATGGAAACTAGAACAGGCGAAGTCAACTATGCTCATCATGATCCAAGATCTCCCATCTTATGGAACGGGAGGTACTGAGCGACAGGAACAACATCACACGTACTCGCCAAAAGCGCAGTTTGTTCGACGTGGGTGGCGCAGTGCTTGGGAACATCTTTGGATTGGCTACAGAGGATGACCTTAAAGAAATAAACAACAAATTTAATAAGATAGCTCAGGTACTAACATACCAAGATAAATTCATCACAGGACAGAACTCAGCAATGAAGACAACTGTGAAAAATCTGAAACAAGCAGAAAACATAGCTCTCGAGAGTGTAGATAAAATAAATGAAATGGAAGGAAACGTTACACTTTTCCAACACTTCTCCATCATCACAGAACATATTGACACGATTCTACTACAATTAGAGAAAACTAGAGTTCGTTTCAGGGCACTTATGCAAGGAATTTCGAATGCTGGTGATGGCAAGATCACAATTGACTTACTCCCAGTTCATGAGCTACGTCAGATAGTTAGTCAAGGCATACATAAACATAAATTGAAGCCGTTGTTCCGCAGTAGGGAATTCATGCAATATTACCCATATTTAGAA